>NC_091153.1:43032781-43044907 GCF_040958095.1 Procambarus clarkii | reverse complement strand
TTTCTCTCAAGGGCTGGATATGTGTTCTCTCAAGGGCTGGATATGTGTTCTCTCAAGGGCTGGATATGTGTTCTCTCAAGGTATGGATATGTGTTCTCTCAAGGGCTGGATATGTGTTCTCTCAAGGGCTGGATATGTGTTCTCTCAAGGTATGGATATGTGTTCTCTCAAGGTATGGATATGTGTTCTCTCAAGGTATGGATATGTGCTCTCTCAAGGTATGGATATGTGCTCTCTCAAGGTATGGATATGTGCTCTCTCAAGGTCTGGATATGTGTTCTCTCAAGGTCTGGATATGTGTTCTCTCAAGGTCTGGATATGTGTTCTCTCAAGGTATGTATATGTGTTCTCTCAAGGTATGGATATGTGTTCTCTCAAGGTATGGATATGTGTTCTCTCAAGGTATGGATATGTGCTCTCTCAAGGTATGGATATGTGCTCTCTCAAGGTCTGGATATGTGTTCTCTCAAGGTATGGATATGTGTTCTCTCAAAGTATGGATATGTGTTCTCTCAAGGTATGGATATGTGTTCTCTCAAGGTATGGATATGTGTTCTCTCAAGGTATGGATATGTGTTATCTCAAGGCCTGGATATGTGTTCTCTCAAGGTATGGATATGTGCTCTCTCAAGGTATGGATATGTGTTCTCTCAAGGTATGGATATGTGTTCTCTCAAGGTATGGATATGTGTTATCTCAAGGCCTGGATATGTGTTCTCTCAAGGTATGGATATGTGATCTCTCAAGGTATGGATATGTGTTCTCTCAAGATATGGATATGTGTTCTCTCAAGGCCTGGATACGTGTTCTCTCAAGGCCTGGATACGTGTTCTCTCAAGGCCTGGATACGTGTTCTCTCAAGGCCTGGATACGTGTTCTCTCAAGGCCTGGATACGTGTTCTCTCAAGGCCTGGATACGTGTTCTCTCAAGGCCTGGATACGTGTTCTCTCAAGGCCTGGATACGTGTTCTCTCAAGGCCTGGATACGTGCTCTCTCAAGGCCTGGATACGTGTTCTCTCAAGGCCTGGATACGTGTTCTCTCAGGGCCTTAATACGTGTTCTCTCAAGGCCTGGATACGTGTTCTCTCAAGGCCTGGATACGTGTTCTCTCAAGGCCTGGATACGTGTTCTCTCAAGGCCTGGATACGTGTTCTCTCAAGGCCTGGATACGTGTTCTCTCAAGGCCTTGATACGTGTTCTCTCAAGGCCTGGATACGTGTTCTCTCAAGGCCTGGATACGTGTTCTCTCAAGGGCTGGATACGTGTTCTCTCAAGGCCTGGATACGTGTTCTCTCAAGGGCTGGATACGTGTTCTCTCAAGGGCTGGATATGTGTTCTCTCAAGGGCTGGATATGTGTTCTCTCAAGGGCTGGATATGTGTTCTCTCAAGGTATGGATATGTGTTCTCTCAAGGTATGGATATGTGTTCTCTCAAGGTATGGATATGTGTTCTCTCAAGGCCTGGATATGTGTTCTCTCAAGGCCTGGATATGTGTTCTCTCAAGGCCTGGATATGTGTTCTCTCAAGGCCTGGATATGTGTTCTCTCAAGGGCTGGATATGTGTTCTCTCAAGGCCTGGATATGTGTTCTCTCAAGGCCTGGATATGTGTTCTCTCAAGGGCTGGATATGTGTTCTCTCAAGGCCTGGATATGTGTTCTCTCAAGGCCTGGATACGTGTTCTCTCAAGGCCTGGATACGTGTTCTCTCAAGGCCTGGATATGTGTTCTCTCAAGACATGGATATGTGTTCTCTCAAGGGCTGGATATGTCTTAAGGCATGATGTAGGATAACAGCTCTTGGCTTTCAGTTTCATTAGGAGCATCTGTTTAGAGAGAGGGAGTGAGGGTGGGGGTTTGGTTGTGGGGGGGGGGGCGTTAAGGGGGTGGGGGTGAGAGAAGGGGTGCAGTAGAGGGGTGAGAGAGGGGGTTACAGGGGTGGGGGGGAGGTGCAGTAGAGGGGTGAGAGAGGGGGTTACAGGGGTGGGGGGAGGTGCAGTAGAGGGGTGAGAGAGGGGGTTACAGGGGTGGGGGGGAGGTGCAGTAGAGGGGTGAGAGAGGGGGTTACAGGGGTGGGGGGAGGTGCAGTAGAGGGGTGAGAGAGGGGGTTACAGGGGTGGGGGGAGGTGCAGTAGAGGGGTGAGAGGGGGTTACAGGGGTGGGGGGCGAGGTGCAGTAGAGGGGTGGGGGCTATTCGGCCCAGGGGTAAGGTTATCCTTTGAGTCTTGTTCCCTCCATTATTGTCTCATATGTCGCCTCTACCTCACCACCGACCCCTGGCGCAGTCACCTGGCTTACCCCTGGCCAGGTGAACCTCACCACCGACCCCTGGCGCAGTCACCTGGCTTACCCCTGGCCAGGTGAACCTCACCACCGACCCCTGGCGCAGTCACCTGGCTTACCCCTGGCCAGGTGAACCTCACCACCTACCCCTGGCGCAGTCACCTGGCTTACCCCTGGCCAGGTGAACCTCACCACCGACCCCTGGCGCAGTCACCTGGCTTACCCCTGGCCAGGTGAACCTCACCACCGACCCCTGGCGCAGTCACCTGGCTTACCCCTGGCCAGGTGAACCTCACCACCGACCCCTGGCGCAGTCACCTGGCTTACCCCTGGCCAGGTGAACCTCACCACCGACCCCTGGCGCAGTCACCTGGCTTACCCCTGGCCAGGTGAACCTCACCACCGACCCCTGGCGCAGTCACCTGGCTTACCCCTGGCCAGGTGAACCTCACCACCGACCCCTGGCGCAGTCACCTGGCTTACCCCTGGCCAGGTGAACCTCACCACCGACCCCTGGCGCAGTCACCTGGCTTACCCCTGGCCAGGTGAACCTCACCACCGACCCCTGGCGCAGTCACCTGGCTTACCCCTGGCCAGGTGAACCTCACCACCGACCTCTGGCGCAGTCACCTGGCTTACCCCTGGCCAGGTGAACCTCACCACCGACCCCTGGCGCAGTCACCTGGCTTACCCCTGGCCAGGTGAACCTCACCACCGACCCCTGGCGCAGTCACCTGGCTTACCCCTGGCCAGGTGAACCTCACCACCGACCCCTGGCGCAGTCACCTGGCTTACCCCTGGCCAGGTGAACCTCACCACCGACCCCTGGCGCAGTCACCTGGCTTACCCCTGGCCAGGTGAACCTCACCACCGACCCCTGGCGCAGTCACCTGGCTTACCCCTGGCCAGGTGAACCTCACCACCGACCCCTGGCGCAGTCACCTGGCTTACCCCTGGCCAGGTGAACCTCACCACCGACCCCTGGCGCAGTCACCTGGCTTACCCCTGGCCAGGTGAACCTCACCACCGACCCCTGGCGCAGTCACCTGGCTTACCCCTGGCCAGGTGAACCTCACCACCGACCCCTGGCGCAGTCACCTGGCTTACCCCTGGCCAGGTGAACTTCACCACCGACCCCTGGCGTAGTCACCTGGCTTACCCCTGGCCAGGTGAACTTCACCACCGACCCCTGGCGTAGTCACCTGGCTTACCCCTGGCCAGGTGAACCTCACCTCGGGTGACCCCGTGGTACAACCAAGAACTCAAACCTTTTACCTCATAAAACTCACAAATACCCATCCTCTTTACACCCCGGTGTTCAATCCCCGACCGTCCACCAAGTGGTTGGGCACCATTCCTTCCCTCCGTCCCATCCCAAATCCTTATCCTGACCCCTTCCCTGTGCTATATAGTCGTAATGGCTTGGCGCTTTTCCACAATAACAAACAAAATGTAACTCCCCGCCACACGAATCAAGATTGCACTTAATACGAACACACGAAAACAGGGAATCAGTTCGTGGCTGTTGAGACCAAAACGCCCCAACGATAAGGGTCTTATCTGAGACGATAAAAGTACCAACAAAAAGGCCGTAAGCAGCTTTCGTCAGTTCTGGTGATTTTGCATAAGTCGAATATCAATAGACATTGTTTATTCTGCGCCAGGGGGGGGGGGCGGGGTCTGGGAGACGGCTTTTGTCAACACTGAGGCGTTTGCCAGAATTTTAGGCTATATTGATCTGTAAATGTGTTTGGGAGCCACTTTACGTGTGTGTGTGTGTGTGTGTGTGTGTGTGTGTGTGTGTGTGTGTGTGTGTGTGTGTGTGTGTGTGTGTGTGTGTGTGTACTATTTTTGTTTACTGTTTAATATTTGTTTCTGCAGGAGCAATCGAGCTCCTGCAGAATAAATATATATATATATATATATGTCGTACCTAATAGCCAGAACGCACTTCTCAGCCTACTATTCAAGGCCCGATTTGCCTAATAAGCCAAGTTTTCATGAATTAATGTTTTTTCGTCTACCTAACCTACCTAACCTAACCTAACCTAGCTTTTTTTGGCTACCTAACCTAACCTTACCTATAAATATAGGTTAGGTTAGGTTAGGTAGGGTTGGTTAGGTTCGGTCATATATCTACGTTAATTTTAACTCCAATAAAAAAAAATTGACCTCATACATAGAGAAAAGGGTTGCTTTATCATTTCATAAGAAAAAAATTATAGTAAATATATTAATTCAGGAAAACTTGGCTTATTAGGCAAATCGGGCCTTGAATAGTAGGCTGAGAAGTGAGTTCTGGCTACTAGGTACGACATATATATATATATATATATATATATATATATATATATATATATATATATATATATATATATATATATATATATATATATATATATATATATATATATATATATATATATATATATATTAGTTTTCTAACTCCTAGGTATCTACTGACTGCTAGGTGAACATACAACCTGTCCTCTTAAAAAGAACGTCGCTTTTGGCCGTTTACCCGTATGGCCGAATATGGACGTAATTTGAAAATGAAAAAAAAAATAATATATATTTTGGATTTTTTTTTTAACAACAGTAAGTTAAGGGTCCTCTGATAAGTTAGGTGGGCAGGAAATTCTCATAAAGTTTCAAAACGGTATGAAAAACGTTAATGGAAAGTTTCCTCTTCTAACCTTACCGAGTAAGCCAGACGACTCAAACAGAAAACGGGACAGTACGTCACTTTTGTGAGTCGATTTCATCTCAAATTACGTCCAAATTTGGCCATAGCGCATACGAGCGAAAAGTGACGTTATTTTTAAGAAGACGGGTTGCAACCTAGGCATCAGGTGAAAGAAACTGCCCATTTGTTTATGCCTCGACAGAGAATCGACCACTGAACCTTAAGACTCCGCAGCCCGTCCTCATAAACAACACCAAAGTCTATTCCATTCACCCGCCAAACCCCCAGCTGTTTATGAATGAAAAGCGGTTTACACACGACTCACAACTGCTGACGTTCGAACATATCCGGAACAAGTGCTTCACTGACGACTTGTGTTCGAACCACAACGCTGTAAATGCTTCACCCACGTACTACAAATACAAATAATCGCCAACAGAACCTAAACACCTAATCTAACCTATCCTATGCCTATATATACACAATATGCTAATATATTATGATATTAATTTATACTTGCGAAAATTCCCGTTTTGAATGAACAGCATATTAAAATTTATGAATGCGTCTGTGGGGTTGACCGCTGGGTGGACAACCCGTCCTCGACTCAAGTCCATTACATCCAGCGGTCAACCCCACAGACGCATTCATAAATTTTAATATGCTGTTCATTCAAAACGGGAATTTTCGCAAGTATAAATTAATATCATAATATATTAGCATATTGTGTATATATAGGCATAGGATAGGTTAGATTAGGTGTTTAGGTTCTGTTGGCGATTATTTGTATTTGTAGTACGTGGGTGAAGCATTTACAGCGTTGTGGTTCGAACACAAGTCGTCAGTGAAGCACTTGTTCCGGATATGTTCGAACGTCAGCAGTTGTGAGTCGTGTGTAAACCGCTTTTCATTCATAAACAGCTGGGGGTTTGGCGGGTGGATGGAATCACTTTTGGATCTTTGTTTGGAGGACGGGTTGGTAAATGCTTCACCCACGTACTACAAATACAAATAATTGCTAACAGAACCTAAACACCTAACCTAACCAATGCTTAAGAATGCACAATATGCTAATATATATGACAATAATTTATATATGAGAATATTCTTATTTTGAATGAACAGCATGTTCAAATTGATGAATACGTCTTTGGGGTCGACCGCTGGATGGAATGGACCTGGTCTGAGGACGGGTTGGACTACGAGTCCAGAGTCCATTCGGCTGCGAGTTTGTGTCACTGTGAGGAAAGTAGAAGACCCGGTTATTAAGCAGTATTGACGTAGGTGTCGAATTAAGGGAATATAAATGTTAGGCAAGGGTGGGTGGGCAAGGATAGGGGGGCAAGGGTGGGTGGGCAAGGGTAAGTGGGCAAGGGTGGGTGGCCAAGGGTGGGTGGGCAAGGGTAGGAGGGTAAGGGTAAGTGGGCAAGGGTAGGAGGGCAAGGGTGGGTGGGCAAGGGTAGGAGGGCAAGGGTGGGTGGGCAAGGGTAGGAGGGCAAGGGTGTGTGGGCAAGGGTAGGAGGGCAAGGGTGGGTGGGCAAGGGTAGGAAGGCAAGGGTGTGTGGGCAAGGGTAGGAGGGCAAGGGTGGGTGGGCAAGGGTAGGAGGGCAAGGGTGGGTGGACAAGGGTAGGAGGGCAAGGGTGAGTGGACAAAGGTAGGAGGGCAAGGGTGTGTGGGCAAGGGTAGGTGGGCGAGGGTAGGAGGGCAAGGGTGGGTGGGCAAGGGTAAGTGGGCAAGGGGAAGGGCAGACCCACACACCACACTCCTGCGCTGCTGTTATTAATACGTCTCAACTTTCTATATATAAACTGAAGAAATAGCCTAAGCTTCTCTATCCCTTTAAGATGTATTTCTTTCTTATCTCAACAAACATACTTGAACTTGACGGGCACAACAAACTGTTGTTGGTAGTGAAGAATGATCCCCGAGGCGTGGAAAGTTCACCTGGTGGCCAGGGAAGTGTCACAGACGTATGACTGTCAAGTGACATGACACTGGCAGAGTCACGTCCCGTGACTCACGTTTGGAACACTTTGTGTTAGCGAGGCTTAGAGTTCAGGCTTCGCAGGCTTCGTTCAGGCTTCGCAGTTCACAAAGAATCAGAAAGTCAAATCATCGCGAGACAAGCCTGGTCCCAGGCCGGGTTTGGGGAGTAGAGCTCTTTGACTACCGGTAAACTACAGGAATACTACATGCATGAACCAGGAGGTATTCAGTGACGAGGCTTCTGACATTGTGAGTATACAGTCAGTGTCTCTGGCCTACAGAGAAGCACCTCAAGGTAACCTCAAGGTAAGGTAAGGTACAGTAACAATTCCTGTGTGTATTTGGCCCCTCCAAGAGTACAACTTGGAGTATTTATGATGGCTGCCAGCCAGTGTCTTGGAGTATTTGTGACGGGGGGGGGGGGGGGTCGTCATTGGGGGGCGTCTGATAACCCCCCCCCTCCCTCGTCTAGGTGAAGCTGTCAAGAGGAATCTTCCAGGTGTTCCCGTAGGAGTGTCCTCCACCACGCATTCCATTCCTTTATGCGGGAAAAATTGGCTGAGGTTTGTGGGATGGTGTCCCCATTAAGGTGTCCTACCACCTTCCCACAACCCTCCCACCCCCAGGGCGTGGCCCACCCTAGGGCGTGGCCCACCCTAGGCCTGGCCCACCCTAGGGCGTGGCCCACCCTAGGGCGTGGCCCACCCTAGGGCTGGCCCACTAGGCCTGGCCCACCCTAGGGCGTAGCCCACCCTAGGGCGTGGCCCACCCTAGGCCTGGCCCACCCTAGGCCAGGCCCACCTCTCAAAATCACACCACCCTGCAAGTTACGGCACATATAGATCACGCGGAAGGCGGGAAGCGGGTGGAAACCCATCAAGCTGTTTCCTGAATTGTCAAATTCCTATCGACTTGATGCCAGCATGCAAATATCCCCGAGGCAGCCCCGGGTTTATGCTGGCCTGTAGTCTGGGCGGTCCCGGCGATGATGGGCACGCCCCCAAGTACTTCCTGGTGGCTACCTGCGCGGAGATAAAACCCGGAATAGCCTCAGTGATGCTGGAACAAGCAGTATACCCGGAGTCTGGAAGAGACTGCAATCATGTAAGCGCTGGGGTTAAGGGCCATTAGCGGTCAGTCGGCCGGGGTTATATTGCTCGCCGCTAAACTGTTGACTTATTCATAGTTTGTTATGTGTGTTATGTTACAATGGCGGGCGGTAAAGGTGTATCGCGGGTGTATCTTCAAGTTTATCGGCGGGTGGATGCTTGGGTAGCCGCTTCTTACATGTAAACACCAGCTTTAGGCGGGTGTGTGTGTGTGTGTGTGTGTGTGTGTGTGTGTGTGTGTGTGTGTGTGTGTGTGTGTGTGTGTGTGTGTGTGTGTGTGTGTGTGTGTAGGTGTGTGTGTGTGTGTGTGTGTGTGTGTGTGTGTGTGTGTGTGTGTGTGTGTGTGTGTGTGTGTGTGTGTGTGTGTAGATGTTGGTGTTCAGGGCATGAATAATGTTTAATGGGGGGGGGGATATTGTAGAATACTGTGCTGTTATGTTATAGTGACGTCATGTGGGGTCCCGTGACGTCATGTGGGGTCCCGTGACGTCATGTGGGGTCCCGTGACGTCATGTGGGGTCCCGTGACGTCATGTGGGGTCCCGTGACGTCATGTGGGGTCCCGTGACGTCATGTGGGGTCCCGTGACGTCATGTGCGGTCCCGTGACGTCATGTGGGGTCCCGTGACGTCATGTGGGGTCCCGTGACGTCATGTGGGTCCCATGACGTCATGTGGGGTCCCGTGACGTCATGTGGGGTCCCGTGACGTCATGTGGGGTCCCGTGACGTCATGTGGGGTCCCGTGACGTCATGTGGGGTCCCGTGACGTCATGTGGCTCCCGTGACGTCATGTGCGGTCCCGTGACGTCATGTGGGGTCCCGTGACGTCATGTGGGTCCCATGACGTCATGTGGGGTCCCGTGACGTCATGTGGGGTCCCGTGACGTCATGTGGGGTCCCGTGACGTCATGTGGCTCCCGTGACGTCATGTAGGTCCAACATCTCTAATTCACTTTAGGTGAATTAGAGAAGTTGAATAAAAGAGAGTAATGGAACCAAGAGAAAAATAAACAAGAAAGCGAAAAAGAGGCAAGAAAGAAAACTCAGAATAAAGGGAGTAAAAACCGGGGCTCAGAATAATATATAAATAATTAGTGAATCTAATTATTATATAAATCAAACAGCAACATAATAGGATAATAAATGGGAGATACAAAAATAATAAATATATGCATGCATGTTGGTCGACGACCGGGCCGCGGGGACACTAAGCCCCGGAAGCACCTCAAGGTAGCCTCAAGGTATGCAACAGGAGGGTCAGAATAATATTTATATCAATGTTATATGAAGAGAGAGAGACAGATTGATTGATCAAGTCCACAACGGGATCACCATAGCCCGTGCTACTTGGAACTTTTTGTTCCAGGTAGTGAATCTTAAACAGACTGATTTATGACCACTATGGACGAGGGTAGGCTGAATGGTCCTGTGTAAGGCACCAGGTGAGAGAGGGGGTCATTTCCCCCTCTCCAGAAATTACCAGAAAAGGAAAGGGGGGTCGCCAGACAGCTCTGCACACCCCTTAACCTTCCCTCAACCTTCCCCCAATCTTCCCTCAACCTTCCCTCAATCTTTCCTCAATCTTCCCCCAATCTTCCCCCAATCTTCCCTCAACCTTCCCCCAATCTTCCCTCAACCTTCCCCCAATCTTCCCCCAACCTTCCCCCAATCTTCACTCAACCTTCCCCCAATCTTCCCTCAACCTTCTCCCAATCTTCCCCCAACCTTCCCCCAATCTTCCCCAACCTTCCACCAATCTTCCCCAACCTTCCACCAATCTTCCCTCAACCTTCTCCCCAATCTTCCCTCAACCTTCCCCCAATCTTCCCCCAACCTTCCACCAATCTTCCCTCAACCTTCCCCCAATCTTCTCCCAATCTTCCCTCAATCTTCCCCCCCAATCTTCCCTCAATCTTCCCCCCCAATCTTCCCTCAACTTTCCCCCAATCTTCCCTCAACCTTCCCCCCAATCTTCCCTCAACCTTCCCCTCAACCTTCCCCTCAACCTTCCCCTCAACCTTCCCCCAATCTTCCCTCAACCTTCCCCTCAACCTTCCCCCAATCTTCCCTCAATCTTCCCTCAACCTTCCCCTCAATCTTCCCCTCAACCTTCCCTCAATCTTCCCTCAACCTTCCCCCAATCTTCCCTCAACCTTCCCCCAACCTTCCCCCAACCTTCCCCCAACCTACCCCCAACCTTCCCCAACCCTCCCCCAACCCTCCCCCAACCCTCCCCCAACCTTCCCCAACCTTCCCCAACCTACTCCCAACCTCCCCCAACCTTCCCCCCACCTCCCCCAACCTTCCCCCCACCTCCCCCAACCTTCCCCCCACCTCCCCCAAACCTCCCCCACCTCCCCCAAACCTCCCCCACCTCCCCCAAACCTCCCCCACCTCCCCATCAACAATTGTACTGTATATCCTCCCTTTTCTTTACCGGAAGTTAGTCATCCATCGACCATTAATAGTCAGCCAATTACCTTTCTAGACACCCCTCTGCCCCCCCCCTCAAGTTGAACTACCAATTAGATTACCTGGACGTGTGTTGGTGGGCAGCATGCGAGGTGGGGCTCTTGGGCCCCGCCTCCATCTGCCGGCTGCTTCATCTTAATCACAGAGTCATTTCAGCCCATTTGCAATTTCTGTATTAAAGACTGTGAGTCTGAAAAGGGTAGAGGAGGGAGGCGGTTTGGTCTCTTGTGGACCACGGTCTCTTGTGGACCACGGTCTCTTGTGGACCACGGTCTCTTGTGGACCACGGTCTCTTGTGGACCACGGTCTCGTGTGGACCACGGTCTCTTGTGGACCACGGTCTCTTGTGGACCACGGTCTCTTGTGGACCACGGTCTCGTGTGGACCACGGTCTCGTGTGGACCACGGTCTCTTGTGGACCACGGTCTCGTGTGGACCACGGTCTCGTGTGGACCACGGTCTCTTGTGGACCACGGTCTCGTGTGGACCACGGTCTCTTGTGGACCACGGTCTCGTGTGGACCACGGTCTCGTGTGGACCACGGTCTCTTGTGGACCACGGTCTCTTGTGGACCACGGTCTCGTGTGGACCACGGTCTCTTGTGGACCACGGTCTCTTGTGGACCACGGTCTCGTGTGGACCACGGTCTCTTGTGGACCACGGTCTCTTGTGGAGCACGGTCTCTTGTGGACCACGGTCTCTTGTGGACCACGGTCTCTTGTGGACCACGGTCTCGTGTGGACCACGGTCTCTTGTGGACCACGGTCTCTTGTGGACCACGGTCTCTTGTGGACCACGGTCTCGTGTGGACCACGGTCTCTTGTGGACCACGGTCTCTTGTGGACCACGGTCTCTTGTGGACCACGGTCTCGTGTGGACCACGGTCTCTTGTGGACCACGGTCTCTTGTGGAGCACGGTCTCTTGTGGACCACGGTCTCTTGTGGACCACGGTCTCGTGTGGACCACGATCTCGTGTGGACCACGGTCTCTTGTGGACCACGGTCTCGTGTGGACCACGGTCTCTTGTGGACCACGGTCTCTTGTGGACCACGGTCTCTTGTGGACCACGGTCTCGTGTGGACCACGGTCTCTTGTGGACCACGGTCTCTTGTGGACCACGGTCTCGTATGGACCACGGTCTCGTATGGACCACGGTCTCTTGTGGAGCACGGTCTCTTGTGGACCACGGTCTCTTGTGGACCACGGTCTCGTGTGGACCACGGTCTCTTGTGGACCACGGTCTCGTGTGGACCACGGTCTCGTGTGGACCACGGTCTCTTGTGGACCACGGTCTCGTGTGGACCACGGTCTCGTGTGGACCACGGTCTCGTGTGGACCACGGTCTCTTGTGGACCACGGTCTCGTGTGGACCACGGTCTCGTGTGGACCACGGTCTCGTGTGGACCACGGTCTCTTGTGGACCACGGTCTCTTGTGGACCACGGTCTCTTGTGGATCACGGTCTCTTGTGGACCACGGTCTCTTGTGGACCACGGTCTCTTGTGGACCACGGTCTCGTGTGGACCACGGTCTCGTGTGGACCACGGTCTCGTGTGGACCACGGTCTCGTGTGGACCACGGTCTCTTGTG
>NC_091153.1:43010281-43027781 GCF_040958095.1 Procambarus clarkii | reverse complement strand
ACACATCACCCTAGCACTACCACCCAGCCACCAGCCACCAAGTATTACTGCTGGGGTCACACTACATTTAGACATATCACCCTAGCACTACCACCCTGCCACCAGCCACCAAGTATTACTGCTTGGTCACACTACATTTAGACACATCACCCTAGCACTACCACCCTGCCACCAGCCACCAAGTATTACTGCTGGGGTCACACTACATTTAGACACATCACCCTAGCACTACCACCCTGCCACCAGCCACCAAGTATTACTGCTTGGTCACACTACATTTAGACACATCACCCTAGCACTACCACCCAGCCACCAGCCACCAAGTATTACTGCTGGGGTCACACTACATTTAGACACATCACCCTAGCACTACCACCCAGCCACCAGCCACCAAGTATTACTGCTGGGGTCACACTACATTTAGACACATCACCCTAGCACTACCACCCTGCCACCAGCCACCAAGTATTACTGCTTGGTCACACTACATTTAGACACATCACCCTAGCACTACCACCCTGCCACCAGCCACCAAGTATTACTGCTGGGGTCACACTACATTTAGACACATCACCCTAGCACTACCACCCTGCCACCAGCCACCAAGTATTACTGCTGGGGTCACACTACATTTAGACACATCACCCTAGCACTACCACCCTGCCACCAGCCACCAAGTATTACTGCTTGGTCACACTACATTTAGACACATCACCCTAGCACTACCACCCTGCCACCAGCCACCAAGTATTACTGCTTGGGTCACACTACATTTAGACACATCACCCTAGCACTACCACCCTGCCACCAGCCACCAAGTATTACTGCTTGGGTCACACTACATTTAGACACATCACCCTAGCACTACCACCCTGCCACCAGCCACCAAGTATTACTGCTGGGGTCACACTACATTTAGACACATCACCCTAGCACTACCACCCTGCCACCAGCCACCAAGTATTACTGCTGGGGTCACACTACATTTAGACACATCACCCTAGCACTACCACCCTGCCACCAGCCACCAAGTATTACTGCTTGGTCACACTACATTTAGACACATCACCCTAGCACTACCACCCTGCCACCAGCCACCAAGTATTACTGCTTGGGTCACACTACATTTAGACACATCACCCTAGCACTACCACCCTGCCACCAGCCACCAAGTATTACTGCTGGGGTCACACTACATTTAGACACATCAGCCTAGCACTACCACCCTGCCACCAGCCACCAAGTATTACTGCTTGGTCACACTACATTTAGACACATCACCCTAGCACTACCACCCTGCCACCAGCCACCAAGTATTACTGCTTGGGTCACACTACATTTAGACACATCACCCTAGCACAACCACCCTGCCACCAGCCACCAAGTATTACTGCTTGGGTCACACTACATTTAGACACATCACCCTAGCACAACCACCCAGCCACCATGCCGAGATGACAGTATTGTGGTAGCCTCGTGTCTTAACCCTTCAGGTAGCGACCACTGTGGCGTACCAAGAGCCCATAGTGGAGGTGAAACAGGTAGTTAGACCAAGACGCTTGTTAAGGAAGGCGGTAAACCACAGCCAAGGGGACGTCTTAAGTGTCAGTTTCAACTAAGACAGTCTACGGGCTCACCATAGCCCGTGCTACTTGGAACTTTTTCTTCCAGGTAGCGAATCTTAACACAGCAACAAGAAGTCTTAGTGTCATTACTGTCTTATTCACTCTTGTCCTTGATGACATCTCCATAACGCATCAAGAGTTTGCAAACGATTTGCAAGAGTTAACGATCACCAGTTAATTACATTTAGATTAATTACACTAATTACATAGTGACACTTAGAAGTTCCCTGTGACCAGTTTCCATACATGGCTTCTCTTAGTGTCTTGGCCTAAGCCAAGGAAATGGTTATCTTGAGGTTATCTTGAGATGATTTCGGGGCTATAGTGTCCCCGCGGCCCGGTCCTCGACCAGCCCTCCACCCCCAGGAAGCAGCCCGTGACAGCTGACTAACTCCCAGGTACCTATTTACTGCTAGGTAACAGGGGCATTCAGGGTGAAAGAAACTTTGCCCATTTGTTTCTGCCTCGTGCGGGAATCGAACCCGCGCCACAGAATTAAGAGTCCTGCGCGCTATCCACCAGGCTACGAGGCCCCCCTCGTAGGTGAATAGAGGGCATATTTCCAGTTAAGGGCAACCTGCCCTTATTCAGGGTAAGGGTGTTACCCTAAAGCGGAGGTGATTGGGGGTGTTGGGCGGTGATACTGAATGCTGCCACTGTTCGGCTGCTTCTGCAAGAATGGCTGCAACCGGTTTTCCTCCAATATTTGTTTAAATGGCTTTTCCAGCAGTAAATGTCACTAACTGTTGCTATTGCTGTAGTTGATGCAATAACTATTCTGTCCGTATTTCAATAGTTTTGTGAACTATTGTTGCCAAGGGAACATTACTGGTGTTTCTGCTCTAGGGATAACTTTACTGAGCTCTTGTGTGGTGCTGTCTCTGTTGTGTGGTGCTGTTGCCTCTGTTGTGTGGTGCTGTTGCCTCTGTTGTGTGGTGGTGGTGCCTCTGTTGTGTGGTGTTGCCTCTGTTGTGTGGTGCTGCCTCTGTTGTGTGGTGCTGCCTCTGTTGTGTGGTGGTGCTGCCTCTGTTGTGTGGTGTTGCCTCTGTTGTGTGGTGCTGTTGCCTCTGTTGTGTGGTGCTGCCTCTGTTGGGTGCTGTTGCCTCTGTTGTGTGCTGTTGCCTCTGTTGTGTGGTGTTGCCTCTGTTGTGTGGTCCTGCCTCTGTTGTGTGGTGCTGCCTCTGTTGTCTGGTCCTGCCTCTGTTGTGTGGTCCTGCCTCTGTTGTGTGGTGCTGCCTCTGTTGTGTGGTGCTGCCTCTGTTGTGTGGTGCTGCCTCTGTTGTCTGATCCTGCCTCTCTTGTGTGGTGCTGCCTCTCTTGTGTGATGCTGCCTCTCTTGTGTGGTGCTGTTGCCTCTGTTGTGTGGTGCTGCCTCTGTTGTGTGGTGCTGCCTCTCTTGTGTGGTGCTGCCTCTGTTGTGTGGTGCTGCCTCTGTTGTGTGGTGCTGCCTCTGTTGTGTGGTGCTGCCTCTGTTGTGTGGTTCTGCCTCTCTTGTGTGATGCTGCCTCTGTTGTGTGGTGCTGCCTCTGTTGTGTGGGGCTGCCTCTGTTGTGTGGTTCTGCCTCTCTTGTGTGATGCTGCCTCTGTTGTGTGGTGCTGCCTCTGTTGTGTGGGGCTGCCTCTATTGTATGGGGCTGCCTCTATTGTGTGGGGCTGCCTCTGTTGTGTGGGGCTGCCTCTGTTGTGTGGGGCTGCCTCTGTTGTGTGGGGCTGCCTCTGTTGTGTGGGGCTGTCTCTGTTGTGTGGTGCTGCCTCTGTTGTGTGGTGCCTCTGTTGTGTGGTGCTGCCTCTGTTGTGTGGGGCTGCCTCTGTTGTGTGGGGCTGCCTCTGTTGTGTGGTGCTGCCTCTGTTGTGTGGGGCTGCCTCTGTTGTGTGGGGCTGCCTCTGTTGTGTGGGGCTGCCTCTGTTGTGTGGGGCTGCCTCTGTTGTGTGGTGCTGCCTCTGTTGTGTGGGGCTGCCTGTGTTGTGTGGGGCTGCCTCTGTTGTGTGGGGCTGCCTCTGTTGTGTGGGGCTGCCTCTGTTGTGTGGTGGTGCCTCTGTTGTGTGGTGCTGCCTCTGTTGTATGGTCCTACCAGCCAGCTAAACAGATCCACTACAAAAGGGAGTTAGTGAGCAAGAACAGAAACCATCGGTATGATCTCCTTCAAGATCTAGCAGCTAAGAGCGACCACAGAGAGTAGCGGCGATATACCATGATAAATGCAGCATGAAGGTGGAACCTGCCCATGTTATGCACGAGGTGAGTGTAAACACGGGCTCTCTGGAAAGAACTAATGGAACATTAGAGGCACTTGGACAGGTTCTTGTAAGACATGCCGGACCAACCAGGCTGTGGTGGATATGTGGGCCTGCGGGTCGCTCCAAGCAACAACAGCCTGTTGGACCAAACTCTCACAAGTCAAGCCTGGCCTCGGGCCGCTCCAAGCAACAGCCTGGTGGACCAAACTCTCACAAGTCAAGCCTGGTCTCGGGCCGCTCCAAGCAACAGCCTGGTGGACCAAACTCTCACAAGTCAAGCCTGGCCTCGGGCCGCTCCAAGCAACAACAGCCTGCTGGACCAAGTTATCACAAGGCGAGCCTGGCCTCAGGCCAGGCTCGGGGAGTTGAAGAACTTCTGGAACCCTCTCCAGGTATGTTCCAGGTAACTATGTGAATATAACCTACCAAGAAAATGCAGAAATATCCTAAATATTGGAACATGTCGTTCTGATAATTGCAAATATTTTGATCTAAATCATATGATCCATAAACCATTTGATCCATATTTTGATCCTAAAAGTTCATTAAACAAGAAGGAATGTTTTAACACAGACTGCCCAGCTGTTGATATCAGAAGAACCAAGCTAATGAAATAAAAAAAAAACGCCATTATGAATTCCGCACCGCAGAATTGTTTTGTTAGTGAGAGAAAAAAATGTAGATAGATGGAATAGAAAGAGGGAGGGAGAGAAAAAATAAAAGTGAGAGATGGATACCACAATGCAATCTTTTCAGTTATGACAGGAAACACAGAGTACAGGGTGGGGTCAGCCTGTACATCAGAGACACCTGTCTTTACAAAGCTGCTGATTGATGGATGGATGGGTGAAGAAAGCCACCCCAGAGGTGGGCACGGGCATGAATAACCCGTAACAGAGCTGCTAAACACCACAATCAACATAGTGGAAGTGCTGATAATCAAAATATCAATGCTAAAGGAGGTGATTGTCCTTGTATATCAATCACCACACACAAATCCTCAGCAGTTTAAAGACCAACTCATGGAAATTCAATCCTGCTTAGACAGCTTCGCAAATCCTCATCCCAGCATGGTAGGGGAGGGAGGGAGGGGGAAGGAAGTAGGGCAGAAAGAAAGAGAATAAGGAGAGAAGAGAGAGTGTGAAGGGTAAGTAGAAACAAATAAACAGAGGGTTAGATAATAATGTGAGTGAATAGAGCGCGAAGGAAAAACAGACAAAGGTGGTGGAAAATGGGAGAAGAGAGAGAGAGAGGAAATAACGCAATTAACGGTAATGAAAGAGGAAGGGAGAGAGAGGATAATGAGGGGAATATGTAGGAGGAAGATGAATTAGAGAAGGTGATAACAAGAACAAGGAATGTAATATTAACAGTAGTTGTGTAGAAAGACGGCAAAGATGAATTTGGTTATATTCCTTTTTGGTACCAATGTTGCTTCTGTTGATTTCTGCGTCCTCCCGATCTGCTTGGTGATGAAGGATTGCGTCAACATTGCGTCAACATGGTGGCGGTGAGTCACGTGCTAATTGATGATATATGCTGTTCCTATGTGATGATCTATCTCATCCACCCCTCTGTTACCCCCACCTATTCATCACCCTCCACCATCACTGGACCTCACAACCCAGAAGGACACATGAAGCAAGGGAGATATGATCACAACGTACAAGATACAGAGGGGAATAGACACGGTAGACAGGAATAGCCTCTTTTTAAAGTGAGAAGAGGTAGGATATGAGGACACAAATGGAAGCTCGAAACACAAATGAGTCTAAGAAATGAAGTAATCACTTTGAAACTACTAGGTAATTAGTGCCGTTATCTTCTCCCTAGGTTAGGTTAGGTTTCACTGTGGGTTGCTTCCTCTGTGTCTGTGTATATATGTATGTATATATATTTAACTACATATTTCTTGTTGTATATGTATTATATTAATGACTTAATCTCCCTGCCCACCTTCACACGATTTATTAACGTTCTTTTGTAACGTTTCTTTTTTCTCGTCCTATTCCTCTCTCCCTCTCCCTCCCTCCCTCTCCTTCCCTCCCTCTCTCTCTCCCTCTCCCTCTCCTTCCCTCCCTCTCCTTCCCTCCCTCTCTCTGTCTCTCTCCTTCCCTCCCTCTCTCTGTCCCTCTCCTTCCCTCCCTCTCTCTGTCCCTCTCCTTCCCTCCCTCCCTCTCTCTCTCCCTCTCCCTCCCTCTCCTTCCCTCCCTCTCTCTCTCCCTCTCCCATGTCACCTCTCTCCACTCATAATATGACAAATACGACGCCATTAAACCCAAGTTGAGCATCACATTACTGTGGGAGACTTGAATAATAATGATTTAATCTCATTTTGTCCCTTTTATAGTGATCCCTCAGCCGTCACCCCAGCGCTCGGCCCCTCACCCGTCACCCCAGCGCTCGGCCCCTCACCCGTCACTCAGCGCTCGGCCCCTCACCCGTCACCCCATCGCTCGGCCCCTCACCCGTCACCCCAGCGCTCGGCCCCTCACCCGTCACCCCAGCGCTCGGCCCTCACCCGTCACCCCAGCGCTCGGCCCCTCACCCGTCACCCCAGCGCTCGGCCCCTCACCCGTCACCCCAGCGCTCGGCCCCTCACCCGTCACCCCAGCGCTCGGCCCCTCACCCGTCACCCCAGCGCTCGGCCCTCACCCGCCACCCCCCGGCCGCTCTCTCAATGATAGTGTTAACTGCCATGTTGTTTCTGTCATACTCGTGCCTGGGTCTTCTTTCATCTGGGGGTGAGGAAAGAGGAAACTAAGTTGTTTCCTCCAAGGAGTGCCGGACCAACCGGGTTGTGGTGGGTATGTGGGCCTGCGGGCCGCTCCAAGCAACAGCCTGGTGGACCAAACTCTCACAAGTCAAGCCTGGCCTCGGGCCGCTCCAAGCAACAGCCTGGTGGACCAAACTCTCACAAGTCAAGCCTGGCCTGCGGGCCGCTCCAAGCAACAGCCTGGTGGACCAAACTCTCACAAGTCAAGCCTGGCCTCGGGCCGCTCCAAGCAACAGCCTGGTGGACCAAACTCTCACAAGTCAAGCCTGGCCTCGGGCCGCTCCAAGCAACAGCCTGGTGGACCAAACTCTCACAAGTCAAGCCTGGCCTCGGGCCGCTCCAAGCAACAGCCTGGTGGACCAAACTCTCACAAGTCAAGCCTGGCCTCGGGCCGCTCCAAGCAACAGCCTGGTGGACCAAACTCTCACAAGTCAAGCCTGGCCTCGGGCCGCTCCAAGCAACAGCCTGGTGGACCAAACTCTCACAAGTCAAGCCTGGCCTCGGGTCGGGCTTGGGGAGTAGAACAACTCCCAGAACCCCATCAACCAGGTGGGTTATATATCACTGCTACTACTACTGTTGGTCCTCCCTTCGTCACGGTGCCTGTTACCAAGTCTCTGAACCCTTCGCAGTCCGGAATAACCATCTCCTCGAGACTCCATTCCTTTCTCATCAGTAGAGCCACTCCGCCTCCTCCCCTGCCTTCCTTCTCTTTCCTTATTACAGTGTAGGCCTGGGGAAACACCGCATTCGGTATGATTCCCGAGAGTTTTGTTTCTGTGAGTCCAATTACAATTGGTCAAAGTGTGTGTGTGTGTATACTCACCTAATTGTGCTTGCGGGGGTTGAGCTCTGGCTCTTTGGTCCCGCCTCTCAACCGTCAATCAACAGGTATATGTGTGTGTGTGTGTGTGTGTGTGTGTGTGTGTGTGTGTGTGTGTGTGTGTGTGTGTGTGTGTGTGTGTGTGTGTGTGTGTGTGTGTTGGGATCACACTGAACAAGGAAGTAAAAACACACGTGCCAACAAACTAATGTCTCGGTTAACGCGCCGCGAGAAAATTAGAATATAAAGGCGGTAGTTGAAGAGGCTTAAAGCGCCGCGGTAACACTGTCCGCAGGTGGTACACTGTCAGCAGGTGGTACACTGTCAGCAGGTGGAGCACTGTCAGCAGGTGGAGCACTGTCAGCAGGTGGAACACTGTCAGCAGGTGGAACACTGTCAGCAGGTGGTACACTGTCAGCAGGTGGAACACCGTCAGCAGGTGGAACACCGTCAGCAGGTGGAACACTGTCAGCAGGTGGAACACTGTCAGCAGGTGGTACACTGTCAGCAGGTGGAACACTGTCAGCAGGTGGAACACTGTCAGCAGGTGGAACACCGCCAGCATGTGGAACACCGCCAGCAGGTGGAACACCGCCAGCAGGTGGAACACCGCCAGCAGGTGGAACACCGTCAGCAGGTGGAACACCGCCAGCAGGTGGAACACCGCCAGCAGGTGGAACACCGCCAGCAGGTGGAACACCGTCAGCAGGTGGAACACCGTCAGCAGGTGGAACACCGCCAGCAGGTGGAACACCGCCAGCAGGTGGAACACCGCCAGCAGGTGGAACACCGTCAGCAGGTGGAACACCGCCAGCAGGTGGAACACCGCCAGCAGGTGGAACACCGTCAGCAGGTGGAACACCGCCAGCAGGTGGAACACCGCCAGCAGGTGGAACACCGCCAGCAGGTGGAACACCGCCAGCAGGTGGAACACCGCCAGCAGGTGGAACACCGCCAGCAGGTGGAACACCGTCAGCAGGTGGAACACCGCCAGCAGGTGGAACACCGCCAGCAGGTGGAACACCGTCAGCAGGTGGAACACCGCCAGCAGGTGGAACACCGCCAGCAGGTGGAACACCGTCAGCAGGTGGAACACCGTCAGCAGGTGGAACACCGCCAGCAGGTGGAACACCGCCAGCAGGTGGAACACCGCCAGCAGGTGGAACACCGTCAGCAGGTGGAACACCGTCAGCAGGTGGAACACCGTCAGCAGGTGGAACACCGTCAGCAGGTGGAACACCGCCAGCAGGTGGAACACCGTCAGCAGGTGGAACACCGCCAGCAGGTGGAACAAAAGCACCACCAACGACAATAGAATAACAGGAACAAAAGTATGAGAAGAAACCTCAGTAACAACCAAAGGGAAAATAATGCAAGAAATTGCGGGAACGATTAGGCGAGACAGGGATAAAGGGGGAGTGGGAGGGAAGGGGGAGAGTGAGAGAGAAAAGGGAGAGTGGGAAATAGCATCCAAAGGGAGAGAAACGGAGAAGAAATAAGTGAAGAGAGTAATGAACAAATTACACAGAGATCACACTAACATGATGCATCAAATGAACAAATCCACAAGGGCTGTGACGAGGATTCGAACCTGCGTCCGGGAGCATCCCAGACACTGCCTTAATCGACTGAGCTACGACAGGGTAGTAGCCCTTTTACCCTGTCGTAGCTCAGTCGATTAAGGCTGCGTCTGGGATGCTCTCGGACGCAGGTTCGAATCCTCGTCACGGCCCTTGTGGATTTATTTAGAGTAATAACAACAAACATGTGAAGAACTGGACCATGGTTTGAGGTCTGAGAGTCATGATAATAAGGGATAGAAGGGTAAATAAAGAAGAAGAGAGGGAGGATAGGCAGGGAAGTGATAAAAACGAGGGATAGAGGTGTAGGAGAAGGAGCGAAGGGGGCAGAGATGGTAAATTAAGAGCTTCTTGATGAAGTTTAAGAGCTTCTTGGGGAAGCCTTGAAGACTCATCGTAGCACCTGTTGAGTACTCAGAGGTGGTGGGTAATGAATACATGGCCTCCTGAATGTCCCCTTCCCCGCCTCTGTCTTCCTCAGGGCTAATTATCCAACCACCTTTTGAAAATGTCTAAGCCATCCCACTAATTTTATGGGGTGCTGGGGTCCCTGGCGAAGACCGCCACAGGACGCTTTATAAGTTTAATAAAGTAGTTTTTTCTATATATATATATTCATGCGAAGCGCCAGTTTCAGGTGCAAGCTTTTATGGTTTTACTGTCATATTTTCTGTACAGCAACCCACCCTTCGGAACCTTCTGGCGGGTCCGAGGATCAACGTGCCCGTGGTCCGGTCTCTGGCCAGGCCTCCTGGTTGGTCGCTTGGTCAACCAGGCTGTTGGACGCCTGCCTGGTCAATCAGTCTGACGTATGACTCAAAGCCTGGTTGATCAGGTATTCTTTGGAGGTGTTTGTCGAGTTCTTGTTCTCGATGGCCGAGTTTTGAGCATTGGTTGTTTATAGCAATGACTCTGGTCCTATTTCCCTATCATACATGTACTCACCTATTAACCACACCCACATGTACTCACCTAATTGTGCTCACCTAATTGTGCATACGGGGGTTGAGCTTTGACTCTTTGGTCCCGCCTTTCAACTGTCAATCAACTGGTGTACAGATTCCTGAGCCTACTGGGCTCTATCATATCTACATTTGAAACTGTGTATGGAGTCAGCCTCCACCACATCACTGCCTAATGCATTCCATTTATTAACTACTCTGACACTGAAAAAATTCTTTCTAACGTCTCTGTGGCTCATGTGGGTACTCAGTTTCCACCTGTGTCCCCTTGTTCGTGTCCCACCCGTGCTGAAGAGTTTGTCTTTGTCCACTCTGTCAATTCCCCTGAGAATTTTGTAGGTGGTTATCATGTCTCCCCTTGTGGGTGTGTGTATGTGTACTCACCTATTTGTGCTTGCAGGATCGAGCATTGACTCTTGGATCCCGCCTTTCCAGCCATCGGTTGTTTACAGCAATGACTCCTGTCCCTTTTCCCTATCATACCTAATTTTAAAAGTATGAATACAGTCTGCGTCCACAACCTGTTCCCCAAATGCATTCCATTTTTCCACTAACTCTCACGCTAAAAGAAACCTTTTGTGTGTGTGTGTGTGTGTGTGTGTGTGTGTGTGTGTGTGTGTGTGTGTGTGTGGCGGGCACAAGAGGATGTATAAGAAGATGAAGAGGCTTGACGAACCTGGGCCAAGTTGGGACAGTGTGTGGAGCCGCCCAAAGTTAGAGCCAAGGCAGCGAGGAGGAATACCAATAAGGCTTCTCACCCACCACATTCCACACTTATTGTGGAGTTAAAATGATTTGTAATTTAGTTTCTATTCCTTGGGGGTCCTCAGGTGTCTGTTGGACCACCTTTGTATCCGCGCGTCCGTGTTGCAAGGGGTATCAGGTCCAAAGATAGTCGTAAACAGGCTATGCCCTCAGGGAAGGATTCAGGGTATCCAGGGGCCAGATTCACGAAGCAGTTACGCAAGCACTTACGACCCTGTCCATCTTTTCTCAATCTTTGGCGGCTTTGTTTACAATTATTAAACAGTTAATGAGCTCCGAAGCACCAGGAGGCTGTTTATAACAATAACAACAGTTGATTGGCAAGGTTTCATGCTTGTAAACTGTTTAATAAATGTATCCAAAGCCGTCAACGATTGAGGAAAGGTTTACGCATTCGTAAGTACTTGCGTAACTGCTTCGTGAATCTGGCCCCTGGGCTCTAGATAGGTTATTTTCTTCTCTGAGGGGGTAGGACATGGGTATCCTGTGTTCTAGACAGTGCCATGTTCTGGGGATAGAAGATTACCTTAAACTTGGACCGCTGAAGTGTACAGTTGAGCTAGGCAGGAATGCCACAGCTGCTCACCACAGCTACCTCGTAGCCTGGTGGATAGCGCGCAGGACTCGTAATTCTGTGGCGCGGGTTCGATTCCCGCACGAGGCAGAAACAAATGGGCAAAGTTTCTTTCACCCTGAATGCCCCTGTTACCTAGCAGTAAATAGGTACCTGGGAGTTAGTCAGCTGTCACGGGCTGCTTCCTGGGGGTGAAGGTCTGGTCGAGGACCGGGCCGCGGGGACACTAAAAAGCCCCGAAATCATCTCAAGATAACCCACTCTCATCTCAAGATTACCAACAAGGTAAAATGCTAGAAGCAACAGCCCAAGATCTCGAGGAGATCTTGCAAGATGTAGGTCGTGTCTGACTGAACCTGGTGATGCAGGTTCACGATGCAGGATGACAGGTGGAACATTGTTTATGTAATAATCTAAGATGAGGTCTGATAAAGACCTTTTGTGCCCTCTATAATGCTTTTTGCGCTACCGCTCACAAGGTGGGTATGGGGTGCACAATAAACTAGCCGCCTCCTGGGGCACCAATCAAAAAGGTGGAACATGAAATTTATCAATGATGTGGCGGTAGTTACAAGGCAATTAGCAGGTACGAGGGGATAAGATATTTCTGAAACATCATGTCTTGGGGACGCTAAGCCCCGAAATCATCTCAAGATAACCTCAAGATAACCTCTAACATTTAATGTATTAAAAAAAAATGAAAACACGACATACACACATGGAAATGGGAGTTGTAATTATCTTTACTCTGAGGTGACGTATCTTGAAGGTTACCTTGAAATGATTTCGGGGCTTTAGTGTCCCCGCGGCCCGGTCTTCGACCAGGCCTCCACCCCCCAGGAAGCAGCCCGTGACAGCTGACTAACACCCAGGTACCTATTTTACTGCTAAGTAACAGGGGCATAGGGTGAAAGAAAGTCTGCCCATTGTTTCCCGCCGGCGTCTGGGATCGTGTACCCAGGAGCACAGGATCACGAGTCCAGCGTGCTGTCCGCTCGGCCGACCGGCTCCCTCCGACCGGCTGTAGAGTAAATCTGCACAGGAGTATAGTCTCCTGCCCCACGATACCCAAGTGACCTGACCTGACCTGACCTGACCTGACCTAACCTAACCTGACCTGACCTAACCTGACCTAACCTGACCTGACCTAACCTGACCTGACCTAACCTGACCTGACCTGACCTGACCTGACCTAACCTGACCTGACCTAACCTGACCTGACCTAACCTGACCTGACCTGACCTGACCTAACCTGACGTTACCTGACCTAACCTGACCTGACCTAACCTGACCTAACCTGACGTTACCTGACCTGACCTGACCTGACGTTACCTAACCTGACCTAACCTGACCTGACCTAACCTGACCTAACCTGACCTACCCTACACTAACCTACCCTAACCTAACCTGACACTGGTAATGGGAACACTTCAAGCAGTAATGACTTAGGCTAACCCACGCCTGTATACACAAGCCAATTTGTATTTAGAAATGATTTTCGGGAGTAATTGCGTGCACAATCCTCTGACATAGGTTGAATGTATATGTACATATGTATATATATATATATATATATATATATTATGAGCTATTGGAGCCGAGCGGACAGCACGCTGGACTTATGATCCTGTGGTCCTGGGTTCGATCCCGGGCGCCGGCGAGAAACAATGGGCAGAGTTTCTTTCACCCTATGCCCCTGTTACCTAGCAGTAAAATAGGTACCTGGGTGTTAGTCAACTGTCACGGGCTGCTTCCTGGGGGTGGAGGCCTGGTCGAGGACCGAGCAGCGGGGACACTGAAAAGCCCCGAAATCATCTCAAGATAACCTCAAGATATTGAGATTTTAGGAGGTAGATTGAGAGGGGTACAATAGATGGCAGCCTCTGCAGTAGCCGTAAACAACGTGCGCATGCGCACTCAAGCAGTGTGTGTGTGTGTGTGTGTGTGTGTGTGTGTGTGTGTGTGTGTGTGTGTGTGTGTGTGTGTGTGTGTGTGTGTGTGTGTGTGTGTGTGAATATTCGTAAAGAGAATTATTTAGGTTGAGCGGCTCAGTGCTGTACGGTGTTGGTTATTAATGTGGCTCTTCCTTTGTTCCCAGGTAAGCTTGCAGAGCCGTGGTGCAGACGAGCAAGTGCTCTCAGGTCAGGTCAGTAGTGGCGCGGGGTCAGTAGTGACCCGGGGTCAGAGTAACGAAGCAGTTACGCAAGCACTTACGAACCAGGGGCCACATTCACGAAGCAGTTACGCAAGCACTTACGAACCAGGGGCCACATTCACGAAGCAGTTAAGCAAGCACTTACGAACCAGCGGCCAAATTCACGAAGCAGTTACGCAAGCACTTACGAACCAGCGGCCAAATTCACGAAGCAGTTACGCAAGCACTTACGAACCAGCGGCCAAATTCACGAAGCAGTTACGCAAGCACTTACGAACCAGGGGCCACATTCACGAAGCAGTTACGCAATCACTTACGAACCAGGGGCCACATTCACGAAGCAGTTACGCAAGCACTTACGAACCAGCGGCCAAATTCACGAAGCAGTTACGCAAGCACTTACGAACGGGTACATCTTTCCACAATCTTTGACGGCTTGGGTTACATTTATTAAACAGTTTACAAGCATGAAAACTTGCCAATCAACTGTTGTTATTGTTATAAACAGCCTCCTGGTGCTTCGGAGCTCATTAACTGTTTAATAATTGTAAACAAAGCCGCCAAAGATTGATAAAAGATGTACAGGTTCGTAAGTGCTTGCGTAACTGCTTCGTGAATCTGGCCCCTGGTTTCTGAACTGGTCAACCAGGTTGCTGGACGCGGCTGCTCGCAGCCTGACATATGAATCACAGCCTGGTTGATCAGGTATCCTTTCGAGGCGCTTATCAAGCCTCTTATGTTGATAGAGGTCTCTCTGAGTACCTGTTGCACCTCTGCTCTTCAACGGGGGTATTCTGCACATCCTGCCATGTCTTCTGGTCTCATGTGGTGTTATTTCTATGTGCAGGTTTGGGACCAGCCCCTCTACTATCTTCCACGTGTAAATTATTATGCATCTCTCCCGCCTGCGCTCAAGGGAATACAGATTTAGGCTCTTTAGTCGGTCCCAGTAGTTTAGATGTTTTACCGAGTGGATTCTAGCAGTAAAGGATCTCTGCACGCTCTCCAGGTCAGCAATTTCTCCAGCTTTGAAAGGGGCTGTCATTGTGCAGCAGTACTCCACTCTAGAGAGCACTAGCGTCTTGAAGAGTATCATCATCGGTATAGCATCATCTACATCAACTCGGCCGTCACTAACCCATCAACACCACCACCACAGCAGCAGCAGCAGCAACAAGCACAACAGCTCACAGCAGAGTGTGATGAACGACCCTTAAAGTAGTGTATCTTGAGGGAGGCAACGAGAAGTTTCTCAAGGTGGCCGCCAGGGCTGGTAGTTGACTTCTCTCTATCCGGAGTTCCTTAATTCCTACCTGGTTTCTTGCCCCCCTTGCCCGCCGGCGACTCTGCGGGTGGGCCCAGCCACCCACCTCTTGAGCAGTGGGCTCGGCCTACCACCCACCCCTCAAGCAGTGGGCTCGCCTCACCACCCACCCCTCAAGCAGTGGGCTCGCCTCACCACCCACCCCTCAAGCAGTGGGCTCGCCTCACCACCCACCCCTCAAGCAGTGGGCTACCCACACCACCCACCCCTCAAGCAGTGGGCTACCCACACCACCCACCCCTCAAGCAGTGGGCTCGCCTCACCACCCACCCCTCAAGCAGTGGGCTCGCCTCACCACCCACCCCTCAAGCAGTGGGCTCGCCTCACCACCCACCCCTCAAGCAGTGGGCTCGCCTCACCACCCACCCCTCAAGCAGTGGGCTACCCACACCACCCACCCCTCAAGCAGTGGGCTCGCCCCACCACCCAAGTTACAGGGGGGGGGAGGGGCTGGTCCACATTTTAAGAACAGGTGGGGGGGGGGCCGCTGGGACGGAATAAGGAGAGGTTCCGTGAACTATGGTCTTGACGGGGTTAAGTAGGTTTGGAGGGCCTTGAGTGTTGCCTTGAAGGAGGAACTCAGATGAAGGAGGACGAAGAGGTGCCGGAGCGAGGAGAGAAGGAGGAGGAGGAGGAGGAGGAGGGATAGAAAAAGAGGTAAGAAAGTGGAGGAGATGATGATGTAGGTGCAGTGAAATATAGGAGCCGAGCTATGAAAGATACATATACATACTAGATACATATAAATAACGTGTGTTTTCTAGCTGTATATACATAGCTAGATCTTGTAGAAATTTTGTAGAAAAATCTTGTAGATGTTGTAGAAAACTCCTCGAGTAATGAGGAAACAGTAGAATCAAAGGTGAACTTCTTCAAGAACCAATTAGAAAAAGTCTTACAAGGAGTGCCGGACCAACAAGGGGTGTAGTGGATATATGGACCTACAGGCAGCAGCAAGCAACAGCCTGTTGGACCAAGTTATCACAAGTCGAGCCTGGCCTCAGGCCGGGCTTGGGCAGTAGAAGAACTCTCGAGACCTTCTCCAGGTAAGATCCAGGCTAGTAGTCAATGGGGGTTCTTACGCAGGGTTATCCATACGTCTAGTGGGTTTGATTTCGGGGCTTAGCGTCCCCGCGGCCCGGTCGTCGACCAGGCCTCCTGGTTGCTGGATTGATCAACCAGGCTGTTGGACGCGGCTGCTCGCAGCCTGATGTATGCGGTCTAAATACGGTATGCGGTCTAAAAAGTCTTCAAACCCTCAGCAGAGATGTCTGAGAAAACGTAACTTACAGCAGACAGTTAAATATACATCTGAGAGGGAGAGAACGAGCGAGTTAGTGAAAATGTGTATAAGAGTTTGTATGATTTGAATGTCGCGGAGGAAGGACCGGAAGGCGATGTGAGGCGGACTAACGTCTTAAGAAACTGGGTGGCCAGCTTTAATATACGTGACCCAGAGCTCCGCGGGCCAACACGGCAACTTATTCCCTCCTCCAGTTACTGGCTATGCTAATACTGGGGCCCCCTGGGGAGGTGGGGGGAGGTGTGTAGACCTCTCACGCAGAGCTCTCTCAACCCTTCCCAGGTGTGTGGTGAGGCTCCACCTGCCTGTTCCAGGTGTGTGTGGTGAGGCTACACCTGCCTGTCGTGCTTCAGGTGTGTGTTGTGAGGGCTCCACCTGCCTGTTCCAGGTGTGTGTGGTGAGGCTCCACCTGCCTGTCGTGCTCCAGGTGTGTGGTGAGGGCTACACCTGCCTGTTCCAGGTGTGTGTGGTGAGGCTCCACCTGCCTGTCGTGCTCCAGGTGTGTGGTGAGGGCTCCACCTGCCTGTCGTGCTTCAGGTGTGTGTGGTGAGGGCTCCACCTGCCTGTTGTGCTCCAGGTGTGTGGTGAGGCTCCACCTGCCTGATTGTCGTGCACCAGGTGTGTGGTGAGGCTCCACCTACCTGATTGTCGTGCTCCAGGTGTGTGTGGTGAGGCTCCACCTGCCTGTTGTGTTCCAGGTGTGTGGTGAGGCTCCACCTGCCTGATTGTCGTGCACCAGGTGTGTGGTGAGGGCTCCACCTGCCTGATTGTCGTGCACCAGGTGTGTGGTGAGGGCTCCACCTGCCTGATTGTCGTGCTCCAGGTGTGTGTGGTGAGGCTCCACCTGCCTGTTGTGCACCAGGTGTGTGGTGAGGCTCCACCTGCCTGATTGTCGTGCACCAGGTGTGTGGTGAGGGCTCCACCTGCCTGTCGTGCTCCAGGTGTGTGGTGAGGGCTCCACCTGCCTGTTGTGCTCCAGGTGTGTGGTGAGGGCTACACCTGCCTGTTGTGCTCCAGGTGTGTGGTGAGGCTCCACCTGCCTGTTGTGCTCCAGGTGTGTGTGGTGAGGCTCCACCTGCCTGTTGTGCTCCAGGTGTGTGTGGTGAGGCTCCACCTGCCTGTCGTGCTCCAGGTGTGTGTGGTGAGGCTCCACCTACCTGTTGTGCTCCAGGTGTGTGGTGAGGCTCCACCTGCCTGATTGTCGTGCTCCAGGTGTGTGGTGAGGCTCCACCTGCCTGTTGTGCTCCAGGTGTGTGTGGTGAGGCTCCACCTGCCTGTCGTGCTCCAGGTGTGTGTGTGGTGAGGGCTACACCTGCCTGTTGTGCTCCAGGTGTGTGGTGAGGCTCCACCTGCCTGTCGTGCTCCAGGTGTGTGT
>NC_091153.1:42977781-43005281 GCF_040958095.1 Procambarus clarkii | reverse complement strand
CTCCTTGCTTTAAACACCCCCGCAGGCCTCTACTTCCCCAATCGGTTCTCCTCCCCCTTCCCTCCGGTCCCCCCTGCCCCCATCCCTCCTGCCCCCCCCCCACTCACCCCCTCCTTAGCCTAACCCTTGCCACAGGATTCATTAGTAACTTTGGCTGGAAATTTTGTTGGGGAAGAGCAGGAGTAAAGTTATCTGATTGTGAGAGACCACAACATTGGCTCTGCTCCTATTCCACCCCCCCACCACACCCCCACCACACCCCCACCCTCACCAAACCCCCACTCCCTCTTTGCAACTACTTAATTGTTGCAGGTTTATTGTATATGAATTGCTTCGTATAGTTTTTTAAGCTATCTTCATTGCAATGGAAGACACGATGAAGGATACTCTTGTATAACATTTGAGGCTTGTAGGCCTAGCTGCAACAGCGTTAAGTATCCACATTGCAATGTTAACATTGTGGATACTACTAAGATATTCAGTGTCAGAGTAGTTGGTAAATGGAATGCATTAGGCAGTGATGTGGTAGAGGTTGACTCCATACACAGTTTCAAGTGTAGATATGATAGAGCCCAGTAGGCTCAGGAACCTGTACACCAGTTGATTGACAGTTGAGAGAGGCGGGGCCAAAGAGCCAGAGCTCAACCCCCGCAAGCACAACTAGGTGAGTACTTTGGCGTGTTCTTTTAGCAGGTTGCAGTGTTCCAATATCATGGTGCAGAAGTGTTCCATTCCTGTTTAGAACACACCTTTTCAAGGGGAGGGGATGTGGGGGTGGGTGGGGGGTAGTGGATGGAACGGAAGACGGTCAAATAAGGCCTTGAATTCCATTTGTTTTAGCCAAGGTATTCGACTAAAATGTTCCATTCACAAGGCTGAAGATAAGGCAGGTGCAGATAAGATAAGGTAGCAGTTGGGCCACAGAGCACATCTCCTCCGATTTGACTCTCGGCTGTTGAGTCGAGCAGACATGTAAACTAAATACAATGATTCGATGAATGTTGTGTTTATAGGGCGACGACGATCTGGATCAGTCATGGGAGTGGTGTTCTGTCACTGGTGTGTGTCAACACTCCCTCCCCTCTCCCCTACCCCTCTCCCCTCCCCCCTCCCCCTCCCCCTCCCCCTCCCCCTCCCCCTCCCCTCCCCCTCCCCTCCCCCTCCCCCTCCCCTGGTGGATGCTGCTACCCCCCCCCCTTCCGTGTTCCTTGTCGCCATCCCCCTGTTCCTTGTTACCACAGGCTCCTGCTTGCTATTATCACCTGTTCCTTGCCGCTATCCCCTCCTGCTTGCTCCCACCCCCCTTTCACCTTGCCACCCCCTCCCCCTTCACCTTGGCGCAGCCTCTTAGCTCCTCTACACAACTACACACACACACTTCAAAGACAACATTACGTTTGGATTGTTCACTTCAGAGTGTCTTGAACACGTCTTCGTCTCTTCGTCTTTACTCTCACTCTCTCCTTCACCCCCCCACCCCCTTGCTTCTCACCCCCTCTTTCTCCCTTACTTACCCCCCCCACCCCACTATGTCTTGTGACCTGCCCCCCCTATCACCACACCTCTGCCCCCACCCATTTGCAGAGTTGCCTCCCCCCTCGGCTTCCCTCTTTCCCCCCTCTTTATCTCCCCCTCTCCCCTCGCCTCCCCCAACTACTCCCTCGTCTCGTTACGCCAGCCTCAGCCTCCCTGGTAATGATGGTTCAGGTCTACACATCAAAAGCTGGCTCACGACACCTGCCCCCCTCCTTCCCCCCTCCCCCATCCTCTCTTCCCCCCTCCCTCTCCCCATCTCCCCCTTCCCTCCCCTATCCTCTCTTCCCCACCTTTTACTCCCCCCTCTTCTCCCTCTCCCCATCTCCCCCTTCCGCTCTGAGTATGGTGAACATTCCAAGGAGTGTTGAACATTCCAACATGTTGAAAACATTATTACTGGTAAACATTCCATTTTGAGTGCTTTTAGAGAGTCTCTGCAGTGTTAGTGTTTTGTTGAGTGTTGAGCTCCTGCTACTTCACAAGTGATCACACAGCTGTACTGTCTTCAGGCCGGGGGAAGGGAACTATCAGCAGGAAAACGCCAAGCCATTACGACTATATAGCACTGGGAAGGGGGATGGGACGGAGGGAAGGAATGGTGCCCAACCACTTGTGGACGGTCGGGGATTGAACGCCGACCTGCATGAAGCGAGACCTTCGCTCTGCCGTCCAGTTCAAGTGGCTGGTGTGGCTTGATAAGTCAGAGTGCTCTAGAGGCACTGTATTCTTTACTTTCTCATGTGCACAATATGTCAAGTCTCAGTAGACTTAACCCTTCTCAAGTTCAAGTACGTTTATTGAGACAATAAACTACATCTCAGAGGGATAGAGTAGGTTAGGCTAGTTCTACCCTCCTCTACTTTCAAGTCCCTCAAGGGGCGCACCAATCCAGTTCAATACAAGAATCACATTTGTAAATGCATTGCAATAAAATACAGTAAATTGCTAATGCAATAAATACAGGGTCAAGAGTCTTGGGTCGACCACCTCCCTCTGTCTTAGCGGGTTCTAAATATACCGCTTCATGCAGGTCGGCGTTCAATCCCCGACCGTCCACAAGTGGTTGGGCACCATTCCTTCCCCCCCCCCCGTCCCATCCTAAATCCTTATTCTCCTGACCAGTGCTATATAATCGCAATAGCTTGGCGCTTTCCCGCTGATAATTCCCTCCCTTCCTCTCCCTCGTAAGAGGGGTGGGAACCGGAACGGAAGGCTTGTGACTCCTGTTTCAGGCTGAGAACTTTCCCTTCCCGTAGCTCGGTCCGTTTCCCTGGAACACAACCCGTCAGTTGGTTTACAGCCAGGTACCCAAGTACTGCTGGGTGAGGAGAGGCTAACAGTTTCGGACAGGCTTGTGCTAAATCCTCCCTGAGTAAGGATTCGAACCAAGTCCAAATCGCTGGCGAGGTGTTGCCACTACTCTCCGTCCCATTCACACTCTTCCCTGAGCTTGCATTTGTCTGCCTGTGTAACACCCATGACTCTCCAAGTATGTAATATTTCATGATACTCTTGTCAAACATTGCAATGGAATTAGACTCCAGATTCTTATATGTAAACATCCATGGATGTTTTAAGCCAGGTCAGAGGTCAGCCACACTCGTAATTAATAATTCCTCTCTTGAAGAGTGTATGGTGAATGTCAAGCAAGCTTAATGAACAAAATCTTGAGTGTTTGTGCACGTGTGGCCCGACCTCTTTCGGTGTAGATAGCAACAGCAAATCTCCCCCTCCCTCTTTTTGAGATGTATATATTGGTCCTGGAGGAGACGTAGTTTAGAGAGTGTGCCGGACACCAGGGTCCAGAGTGGGTCTGTGAAGAACATCTCGCAGCCAGGGAGAGACAGAGTGAATCCACCGGATGGAGAGACAGAGTGAATCCACCGGATGGAGAGACAGAGTGAATCCACCGGATGGAGAGACAGAGTGAATCCACCGGATGGAGAGACAGAGTGAATCCACCGGATGGAGAGACAGAGGTCTTAAGGTAATGTGTGTGATCTCTGAGGTTTTGTTCCATGTCTAAATTTCTTAACTATTGGCCAGTGTTAGAGTAGGATTTATAGTGGTGATTAGCATAATTTTGGTCTCAATAAACTCGTTTTAAATTTCCCGTCTGTGTCAATTGTTGAATCCTCTTAGCCTTTTGGATATAGTGGCTGACAACCGTCCCATAGTTAATGACAGTCATAGAAAGTACTCTCCAAGTCAAGCAATGTTTCTTGCCTCGTTGCTTGATATAGTCTCAATGGTCAAAGGCAGATGGTGGCAGCGTAGTTAATCCTGTGTAGCATTTCCTTGGCAGTGTACCTTTGGTTACAGTTACTCAGGATATATATTCGTGTAACCATTAGTGTTACAATATTAGTGTATCATTATTAGTTCATAGTATATAGTGGTGTTACACCTGCCTCTCTCCCTCCCTACTCCCCCCCTCTCTCACTCCCTCCTTCCGTTCTCTCCCTCCCTCTCCCTCCTTCCTCCCTCCCTCTCTTTCCCTCCCTCTCTCCCTCTCTCTCCCTCCCTCTCCATCCTGTCGGCAAATCGTATTATGGTCCACTTAGCGGTGCTCGACTGGACGTGCTATTTGTTGTGGTGGGGCATGCATAGTGATGAAGGGAGCGGCCAGGGCTCTGAGCTCATTAATGCCTCAAGTGTGAGAGATCAGCGTGGCGGCCGCCAGCCAAAACTCATCTCTCTCTCTCTCTCTGCTCCTTATACCTTGATGGGTCCAGCTGGGGCGGCCGTCGGCGGCTCCGTCTCCTCTTGCTGAGGAGACGATTGATTGGTATTGATTTTGTCTTTAATGTGATGTTTCTGTCTCTCTCTGTCTCTCTCTCTGTCTCTCTCTCTGTCTCTCTCTCTGTATCTCTCTCTGTATCTCTCTCTGTATCTCTCTCTGTATCTCTCTCTGTATCTCTCTCTCTGTATCTCTCTCTCTCTCTCTCTCTCTCTCTCTCTCTCTCTCTCTCTCTCTCTCTCTCTCTCTCTCTCTCTCTCTCTCTCTCTCTCTCTCTCTCTCTCTCTCTCTGTCTCTCTGTCTCTCTGTCTCTCTCTCTCTCTGTCTCTCTCTCTCTCTCTCTCTCTCTCTCTCTCTCTCTCTCTCTCTCTCTCTCTCTCTCTCTCTCTCTCTCTCTCTCTCTCTCTCTCTCTCTCTCTCTCTCTCTCTCTCTCTCATTGTGTCGGAAACGTGACTTTTTGTCGATAAAGCCAAGTAAACAGGGAAATTCTGTTCGATGGGATTTGAAGGGTTGGGGGGGGGGTTGGTGGAGTGAAGGGTAGGAGCTGTTTGGTGGGGTGAAGGGTAGACTGGTAGATGGAATAAAGGTGTTCGGGGTTGTTAGTCAGCGAGACCCCCTCCCCTACCCTTCCCCTCCTTCCCCTCTTCCTCCCCAACCCCTTCCCCCTTTTCTCCAGCAGTAAAGACAAAAGCCTCCATCTTGAAGAGGGACCGGAAGGTGGTCCTTAACAACCACCCATCCTGACCACGTGTTCTGGGGGGCGTGACCACCGAGTGATGTTACTGCCCATTTGGCTGGACACGTGGGCCGGTGTGGCGTAATATACGCCAGAAGCTGTTGGGCCTTCTTGCCTCCCCCCCCCCCCCCAAGGAAAAATATTGTTTTGGGGGGGTTTCGAGAGAGAGGCGTAGAGCAGTGATGTAGAGAGCCGATTGAGGGAGAGCTGGGAAGGGGCCGCTTGAGGGAGAACTGAGAAGGAGCCGCTTGAGGGAGAGCTGAGAAGGAGCCGCTTGAGGGAGAGCTGAGAAGGAGCCGCTTGAGGGAGAGCTGAGAAGGAGCCGCTTGAGGGAGAGCTGAGAAGGAGCCGCTTGAGGGAGAGCTGGGAAGGGGCCGGTTGAAGAAGACCTGGAGAAAGGGGCCGGTTGAAGGGGTGCTCGGAAGGCGCCGGTTGAGGGGGACTTGAGAAGGGGGGCCGGTTGAAGGGGAGCTGGAGGTAGACGGCTCAGAAGATCGTCCTGCAAGAGCCTAATGACGGCCTGATCTCCCAGACTATTGGTGCTTGCCACATCACGCAGGTATCACAGCCTGGCTGAACAGAAATAGTTAGTAGACACCTGTCACGTTTCCTCTTGAAATTTCAGGAAGTTTTAGACCTATTTGTATAGTTTTCCTTGGCGGAATTTTTAGGGGCCTTCGTGTTTTTCAACGGTTCAATGGTCCACCGTCTATTCCAATGGCTTTCAATGGCTCTAGCTCTATATTTAAATGGTTCTAGTTCTATTTTTAAATGGTTCTAGCTCTATTTTTCAATGGTTCTATTATACACAAATGGCCAGTGTCTTCCACTCTCGTTACGAGTTATTTAAGTGTGTAGAGGGTGAGTTTGTTGGCTGAAAATTCGGGCGATGAGGAAGGCATTTTGAGCCTTGTGTTACCGGGCTTTAGGGCGGATATAGCGTGCTGGTGATCTGGGAGACTTGGAAGGATTGTAAACACAGCTAACCAACACAAGGAGGCTGATAACAATCCTTTATCAGGATCGTCGTATTGATTGTTAGTGTGGCAGCCAGGTGGTATTAGGCCCACTGCCGGCCCCGCCACAACAGCGGCAGCAACAGTAGCGGGAACAGCAGCTACTGCAGCAACAGTAGCAGGAACAGCAGCTACAGCAGCAACAGTAGCAGGAACAGCAGCTACAGCAGCAACAGTAGCAGGAACAGCAGCTACAGCAGCAACAATAGCAGGAACAGCAGCAACAATAGCAGGAACAGCAGTTACAGCAGCAACAGTAGCAGGAACAGCAGCTACAGCAGCAACAGTAGCAGGAACAGCAGCTACAGCAGCAACAGTAGCAGGAACAGCAGCACCAGCAGCTGCTGTAGCAGGAACAGCAACTACAGCTGCAACAGTAGCAGGAACAGCAGCAACAGTAGCAGCAGCAGCAGCAACAGCAGTAGCAGCAGCAACAGTAGCAGGAACAGCAGCTACAGCAGCAACAGTAGCAGGAACAGCAGCTACAGCAGCAGGAACAGCAGCTACAGTAGCAGGAACAGCAGCTACAGCAGCAACAGTAGCAGGAACAGCAGCTACAGCAGCAGGAACAGCAGCTACAGTAGCAGGAACAGCAGCTACAGCAGCAACAGAAGCAGGAACAGCAGCTACAGCAGCAGGAACAGCAGCTACAGTAGCAGGAACAGCAGCTACAGCAGCAACAGTAGCAGGAACAGCAGCTACAGCAGCAGGAACAGCAGCTACAGTAGCAGGAACAGCAGCTACAGCAGCAACAGTAGCAGGAACAGCAGCTACAGCAGCAGCAGTAGCAGGAACAGCAGCAACAGTAGCAGGAACAGCAGCTACAGCAGCAGGAACAGCAGCTACAGCAGCAGGAACAGCAGCTACAGTAGCAGGAACAGCAGCAACAGTAGCAGGAACAGCAGCTACAGTAGCAGGAACAGCAGCAACAGTAGCAGGAACAGTAGCAGCAGCAGCAGCAACAGCAGTAGCAGCAGCAACAATAGCAGGAACAGCAGCAGCAGCAACAACAGCCAGCCTGCACATTGTGTACAGTGAGGCAGGCCGCCTGTACCATGTACAGTGAGGCAGGCCGCCTGTGCCATCCTTCTCCCTGCTCCAGACACCTAAACTGCCCATTATGTTAATATTGCTGTACTGGTGGAGAGAGGCTGGCTGGCTTCCGGCGGCTGCTGGCTTGTTGGGCCGTCTCGGGGGTCACTTGTGACGTGGCCCGGTCCCTGTACCCGCCCCGGGGGTCACTTGTGACGTGGACCGGTCCTTGTACCTGCCCCTTCATCCTGTGGTCCTGGGTTCGATCCCAGGCGCCGGCGAGAAAGAACGGGCAGACTTTCTTTCACCCTATGCCCCTGTTACCTAGCAGTAAATAGGTACCTGGGTGTTAGTCAGCTGTCACGGGCTGCTTCCTGGGGGTGGAGGCCTGGTCGAGGACCGGGCCGCGGGGACACTGAAAGCCCCGAAATCATCTCAAGATAACCTCAAGATAGACTGTATCTCCAGCCCGTTCTCGTGAGTATCTCCAACGTCAGGAAACTGTCGTACTAAAGTGCCATACTCTAACCTACCAGAGGACCCACCAACAGAAAACGGGGACAGTATGTACAAATAAACAAATCCACAAGGGCCGTGACGAGGATTCGAACCTGCGTCCGAAAGCATCCCAGACGCTGCCATAATCGCCATACTTAGTCAGTATGTACATACTAGTACAAGTCTTTGTCCTTGCGGTAAAGTATACGTCAAAAATGCGACGTGTCAGTGCGTCATTAACAAGTGTATCGCGCGATGCAACTTTATGATGTATAAACATGTATAAAGATGTATAAACATCAGAGGTCCGCGGTTATTCAACGTCCTCCCAGCGAGCATAAGAAATATTGCCGGAACAACCGTGGACATCTTCAAGAGGAAACTAGATTGTTTCCTCAAAGGAGTGCCGGACCAACCGGGCTGTGGTGGGTATGTGGGCCTGCGGGCCGCTCCAAGCAACAGCCTGGTGGACCAAACTCTCACAATTAAAGCCTGGCCACTCTCACAATTAAAGCCTGGCCTCAGGCCGGGCTTGGGGAGTAGAAGAACTCCCAGAACCCCATCAACCAGGTATCAAGCAGATATCGCGCGATAAACTGATGTCGCGCAATAAACTGTTATCGCGCCAGCTGTCATATACTGATAGGGACGCAATGTCAGGAACTCCTGGACCCTCTCCAGGTATTAAGTCGAGAGAGACGCTGAATGTTAAACGTATTGAAATGAGCGGGAGCAGCCGACAGGTGTGGTTAGGTTAGGTTAGGTTAGGTTAGGTTAGGTTAGGTTAGGTTAGGTTAGGATAGGACAGGACAGGACATGGGTGAACCTCAACAATGACTTCCTTCCCACCTGGCCCACACTTGCATTATTAGGCCCCCCTACACACGGGCAATGGTAAGTCCACTACGGGCTCACCATAGCCCGTGCTACTTTGGAACTTTTGTTCTAAGTAGCTGAATCTAAAACAACAACCCTTATCTCTTGGGTTGAGCCCTTGACTTAATCGAAATCGTCAGATTAGGCAAAATTGTAATTAATTTAGTCAATAAAGATGTAAATACATTAATAATAATCATTCACCCCCTACACTATATGTAGTACAACAGATCGCTGTGTAGGGGAGACAAATATATATATATATATATATATATATATATATATATATATATATATATATATATATATATATATATATATATATATTCAGTTGCATATTGTCCTGGGGACCATTCAGGCTTGTTCGCATATATATATATATATATATATATATATATATATATATATATATATATATATATATATATATATATATATATATATATAATGTTACCTTGTATTGTTTGTATTGTAAGTGAATGACGACATCGGGGGTGGTACGGAAAAAAAACTCCTCTTTCCACCCCTCAAAGAAGACTCCCGCCCACCTCCTTCCCTACCCCCTAAAAAATACCCTTTTCCTCAGGTTAATTCCAGCTTTATCTCCGAAGCCAGTGAACGTCACATTCTCTACGTTCATCACCCCCATATACACGTAGAAGAAATAAATCTTGGATACATACAGAAACCACAATAGCGTGATGCATCAAATGAACAAATCCACAAGGGCCGTGATGAGGGTTCGAACCTACGTCCGAGAGGATTCCAGACGCTGCCTTAATCGACTGAACTATGACATGTTAAAAGAATTACAACTTGGAAATCATCCTGATCTATCCTGATTGGCCCGCGGTAGATCAGGATGATTTCCCGGTTGCAATTCTTTGACCATGTCGTAGTTCAGTCGATTAAGGCAGCGTCTGGGATGCTCTCGAACGTAGGTTCGAACCCTCGTCACGGCCCTTGTGGATTTCTTCAAATGTTGGATAACTCGCTCCACAACATAGTCGCTCGGATCGTCGACTTCCTATGGCGTCACCGGCCGCTTAGTTTCGTCTAATATCATTATATTATTTCAGAGTAAAAATTTTTTTTTTTCGAGTTCTACATTCAGAACCAACATTATAGTGAGTAAATAAATAATTGTTTGCATTACTTATGTAATGCTAGGAAGCTTTTGGGTAATTAGACGAACCGGCCTGTTGGACCAAGTCGGCCTGTTGGACCAAGTCGAGCCTGGCCTCAGGCCGGGTTTGGGTAAACAAGCAAAATCCCACTCCAGGTATCCTCCTGTGGTCCATCTTGCTACTTCCACCTCCTCCAGGTACCAGTTGTGCGCATTCCACTAGGTTCATGGAGCCAGATTCACGAAGCAGTTACGCAAACACTTACGAACCTGGGGCCTGATTCACGAAGCAGTTACGCAAGAACTTTTACGAACGTGTACATCTTTCCTCATTCTTTGACGGCTTTGGTTACATTTACTAAACAGTTTACAAGCATGAAAACTTGCCAATCAACTGTTGTTATTGTTATAAACAGCCTTTCTGGTGCTTCGGAGCTCATTAACTGTTTAATAATTGTAAACAAAGCCGCCAAAGATTGAGAAAAGATGGACAGGTTCGTAAGTGCTTGCGTAACTGCTTCGTGAATCTGGCCCCAGGTTCGTAAGTGCTTGCGTAACTGCTTCGTGAATCTGGCCCCAGGTTCGTAAGTGCTTGTGTAACTGCTTCGTGAATCTGGCCCCAGGTTCGTAAGTGCTTGCGTAACTGCTTCGTGAATCAGGCCCCAGGTTCGTAAGTGCTTGCGTAACTGCTTCGTGAATCTAGCCCCTGGTGTAGAGACCACAGGGAAGCCAACATGCATTTCCCCTGTCCGCTGTCCCTTTGGTCCCTGGAGGTCCCCCTGGGAGAATGGGGCGTCGGGGAGTCGCTTTGTGGTGGCGTGATTGTGTCGTTCCTGTCACCTGGGTCGTCGTGTAGAAGCCGCAGCGCTCTATTAATTCACACACTTTATTTGTAAACTCCTCCACTGTCTTGCTTATTTTTCTTTAGTCTTTCCTTCTCTGTCTCACCTTCCTGTTTACGTGTGTGTGTGTTTGTGTGTGTGTGTGTGTGTGTGTGTGTGTGTGTGTGTGTGTGTGTGTGTGTGTGTGTGTGTGTGTGTGTGTGTGTGTGTGTGTGTGTGTGTGTGTGTGTGTGTGTGTGTGTGTGTGTGTGTGTGTGTGTGTGTGTGTGTGTGTGTGTGTGTGTGTGTGTGTGTGTGTGTGTGTCTGTGTGTGTGTCTGTGTGTGTGTGTGTGTGTCTGTGTGTGTGTGTCTGTGTGTGTGTGTCTGTGTGTGTGTGTGTGTCTGTGTGTGTGTGTGTGTGTGTGTGTGTGTATGTGTGTGTGTATTCACCTAGTTGTTCTTGCGGGGGTTGAGCTCTGGCTCTTTGGTCCCGCCTCGCAACTGTCAATCAACTGGTGTACAGATTCTTGAGCCTACTGGGTTCTATCATATCAAAATTTGAAACAGAGAACCGTGGTTCTTCACCCCATGGGGTCAGCAAGGCGTGGTTCCTTACCCCCGTGGGGTCAGCATGGCGTGGTTCCTTACCCCCGTGGGGTCAGCAAGGCGTGGTTCCTTACCCCCGTGGGGTCAGCAAGGCGTGGTTCCTTACCCCCGTAGGGTCAGCAAGGCGTGGTTCCTTACCCCCGTGGGGTCAGCAAGGCGTGGTTCCTTACCCCCGTGGGGTCAGCAAGGCGTGGTTCCTTACCCCCGTGGGGTCAGCAAGGCGTGGTTCCTTACCCCCGTGGGGTCAGCAAGGCGTGGTTCCTTACCCCCGTGGGGTCAGCAAGGCGTGGTTCCTTACCCCCGTGGGGTCAGCAAGGCGTGGTTCCTTACCCCCGTGGGGTCAGCAAAGCGTGGTTCCTTACCCCCGTGGGGTCAGCAAGGCGTGGTTCCTTACCCCCGTGGGGTCAGCAAGGCGTGGTTCCTTACCCCCGTGGGGTCAGCAGGCCGTGACCCCAGCCCACCGGACTAACAGCTGACATAAAACAACTAGACGACCATTCCCGTTTATTAACTACATCAGAGTTCAACAAGCGACAGGCACTTAATGCTTTCGGCATGTGGGGTTGTTGCCTTACACGTTTGGTGTTGACCCCGGGTTCGAACCCCGCATTATTTGTGAAGTTTAAATGACGTGGATGGTTGTCTGGCGTCGCTGTGTGACGACATCAGTGTATGTGAGATCGTTGTTGGTTCTTGTGTATTCTTCTGGCCCCGCGAGGTGGCCATGCCGCCCTCTCGAGGCATCGAAGTCCCCGTTTCATGGCCTCGATGGCCACCTTATGGCCATAGAAGGCTCCCATGGCCTCAACCTGCCACCTTATGGCCAGGGAAGGCTCACATGGCCTCGACCTGCCACCTTATGGCCAGGGAAGGCTCCCATGGCCTCGACCTGCCACCCTATGGCCAGGGAAGGCTCCCATGGCCTCGACCTGCCACCTTATGGCCAGGGAAGGCTCCCATGGCCTCGACCTGCCACCTTATGGCCATGGAAGGCTCCCATGGCCTCGACCTGCCACCTCATGGCCATGGAAGGCTCCCATGGCCTCGACCTGCCACCTCTTGACCATGGAAGGCTCCCATGGCCTCGACCTGCCACCTCATGGCCAGGGAAGGCTCCCATGGCCTCGACCTGCCACCTCATGGCCATGGAACGCTCCCATGGCCTCGACCTGCCACCTCTTGGCCATGGAAGGCTCCCATGGCCTCGACGTGCCACCCTATGGCCATGGAAGGCTCCCATGGCCTCGACCTCCCCTCGCAGCAGACGACAAAACCTCCTGCACGCACAAAGGCATCAGAGCTCACGATAACAGCCGCGCTGGAGAAAGATCGCTGCTCTCCTTTCACGACGAACTGGAAAAATTTCAATCGTCTTTGTTGTGGATACAGCTAATGGCTGAGATCGAAGCCCGCGCCCCGCTCCAGCCTCCCCCTCCCCTTCCTCCCAGCCCTTGACCCCCTTCTCCCCCTTCCCCCTCCCCCCCAGCCCTTGAACCCCTTCTCCCCCCTCCTCCCCCCCCCTAGCCCTTGAACCCCTTCTCCCTCCCCTCCTCCCCTCCTCCCCCCAGCCCTTAACCCTCCCCCGGAGGGCGTGTTGCCATTCATTCTATTAAGCAACGAGGTGAAAAAATGGGGGAAAATGGCTTGCTGTCCCTATCCCGATTGTGTCCTCTCGATCCCCCTCTCGGCCGCTAGATAGAGCTGTACCGGTTGGGCTTCTTTCTGTTTATCTCTATTTTTGCGCGTGCTCTCTGCCCCCTTCCACCCTTCCCTTCCCTTCCCAGTTTTCCCCCGTATTATAACCCTGACCTTCTTCACCCCGTATATATTTATTACTTATGTATTAAACTGTAATTAGATAGTTGTACTGCTACAAGTGTGATAGTTATAGTTTCAAACTGTCTCAGCTGATTCAGTAGTGTTGGCTGGTCATCTAACTTGAGATAATATTCGGAGACGGTCTACTCCCGTACTTACCTGCTTGATGGTTTTACCTGCTTGATGGTTTTACCTGCTTGATGGTTTTACCTGCTTGTTGGTTTTACCTGCTTGTTGGTTTTACCTGCTTGTTGGTTTTACCTGCTTGTTGGTTTTACCTGCTTGTTGGTTTTACCTGCTTGTTGGTTTTACCTGCTTGTTGGTTTTACCTGCTTGATGGTTTTACCTGCTTGTTGGTTTTACCTGCTTGTTGGTTTTACCTGCTTGATGGTTTTACCTGCTTGATGGTTTTACCTGCTTGATGGTTGTACCTGCTTGATGGTTTTACCTGCTTGTTGGTTTTACCTGCTTGTTGGTTTTACCTGCTTGATGGTTTTACCTGCTTGATGGTTTTACCTGCTTGTTGGTTTTACCTGCTTGTTGGTTTTACCTGCTTGTTGGTTTTACCTGCTTGATGGTTTTACCTGCTTGATGGTTTTACCTGCTTGTTGGTTTTACCTGCTTGTTGGTTTTACCTGCTTGATGGTTTTACCTGCTTGTTGGTTTTACCTGCTTGTTGGTTTTACCTGCTTGATGGTTTTACCTGCTTGATAGTTTTACCTGCTTGATGGTTTTACCTGCTTGATGGTTTTACCTGCTTGATGGTTGTACCTGCTTGATGGTTTTACCTGCTTGATGGGGGTTCTGGGAGTTCTTCTACTCCCCAAGCCTGGCCTCGTAGAGCTTGGTCCAACAGGCTGTTGCTTGAAGCGGCCCGTAGGCCCACATATCCACCACATCCAATGGGTGATGTGGGAGTTTTTTTCACCACGCAAGATACTTAGGAACATTAGTAAACGCTACAAAGTTGAAGTGTTTATTCTGTTGTACCAGGTATGCGGGCCGCTCCAAGCAACAGCCTGGTGGACCAAACTCTCGCAAGTCAAGCCTGGCCTCGGGCCGCTCCAAGCAACAGCCTGGTGGACCAAACTCTCACAAGTCAAGCCTGGCCTCGGGCCGCTCCAAGCAACAGCCTGGTGGACCAAGCTCTCACAAGTCAAGCCTGGCCTCGGGCCGCTCCAAGCAACAGCCTGGTGGACCAAACTCTCACAAGTCAAGCCTGGCCTCGGGCCGCTCCAAGCAACAGCCTGGTGGACCAAACTCTCACAAGTCAAGCCTGGCCTCGGGCCGCTCCAAGCAACAGCCTGGTGGACCAAACTCTCACAAGTCAAGCCTGGCCTCGGGCCGCTCCAAGCAACAGCCTGGTGGACCAACCTCTCACAAGTCAAGCCTGGCCTCGGGCCGCTCCAAGCAACAGCCTGGTGGACCAAACTCTCACAAGTCAAGCCTGGCCTCGGGCCGCTCCAAGCAACAGCCTGGTGGACCAAACTCTCACAAGTCAAGCCTGGCCTCGGGCCGCTCCAAGCAACAGCCTGGTGGACCAAACTCTCACAGGTCAAGCCTGGCCTCGGGCCGGGCTTGGGGAGTAGAAGAACTCCCAGAACCCCATCAACCAGGTACCAAGCACGTCTGCTCTTGCCACTACCACCGCTCTCGAAGTCTTCCATTTCTACCGGGTAAGTGACTGCTAGAAGTGGACACTGGCGAAGTGTCCGCTCACATGGCCACTTACCGCTTACGTAAGTGCCTTGACTCAACTTGGGCACTGACATGTGTTGTCAACGGAGCGAGCTACGGCGAGTTTAGCGCTCCTCAGTGTAGTCAGCTGGTGACGGCGTCTACACACACACACCTGGGACGGGGAGTCACGTCTGGAAGGTGTGGAGACAGAGGGGAACCATCGCTGGATGTTCGGTCTCACCTCAGGGAGACGGATCATTATTGGGAAAGTGACGGTAGCCATTGAAGGGTACAATGGCTGCCATTGATGGAACATGTGTATGTATACAGGCGATGAGTCACAATAACGTGGCTGAAGTATGTTGACTAGACTACACAGTAGACGGTGAATGGACGACGACGTTTCGGTCCGTCCTGGACCATTCTCAAGTCGATTGTCTTGAGAATCGACTTGAGAATGGTCCAGGACGGACCGAAACGTCGTCGTCCCTTCACCTTCTAGTGTGTGATCTGATCAACATGTGTATGTATATATGTATGTATGTGTAGTTTAAACATATATACTGGTGCAATTGGTAGTTGAAGCCTCTTCTGGGCCAATTTTGCCTCCTTCGGTTCCCTGTATTCACATTCTCGTATAACGCAGCAAAATCCACATATCACGAATTTTCGCCACAGCAAACTCTCCCACTCTTCAGTTATGAGTTTAGCACTCGACAAACTAACCAGCTACAGTGTGCAATGTTCGAATTCTGGTGCAGTTTGGCAGTAAATTCCCCGGGGAGTGTGGCCGTGTGTGTTCCAATACACGCGGACACTACACGAAGAAAAAGGGAGAGAGCAAACGCCAGGCAGAAAGGAGGAGGGAATTATCGAGCTGGAGCGAGTGAGTTGGGTTGTGTGTGTTAAGCTGTCACTGTGAACAGCCTTATGGGCGGTTTGAGGAAGACTCTCGACCAGTGTTCAGGTCATGGCAGGTTGGGGGGGAAGGATGACAGTGCTAAGCTACGGTGCCAAAGCGTAAAGGCCCTCTCGTGTGTAATTGGCTGTGTGTGTGTGTGTGTGTGTGTGTGTGTGTGTGTGTGTGTGTGTGTGTGTGTGTGTGTGTGTGTGTGTGTGTGTGTGTAATTACCTAAGAAATTTCCTAATTGTAGTTACAGAATGAGAGCTACGCTCGTGGTGTCCCGTCTTCCCAACACTCTTTGTCATATAACAAATGAACAAATCCACAAGGGCCGTGACGAGGATTCGAACCTGCGTCCGAGAGCATCCCAGACGCTGCCTTAATCAACTGAGCTACGACATGGTCATTATTTATAAAATAAAAACATTGTTCAAATGCTTCGATCACTTCGGTGTGTGTGTGTGTGTGTGCGCGTGCGTGCGTGCGTGCGTGCGTGCGTGCGTGCGTGCGTGTGTGTGTGTGTGTGTGTTGGTGGGGGGTGGGGTGTTTTTTGTAAGGGCGCCCGTGTACGCTCTGCCAATTTACGAGTAACTGCTTCACTTGTAAGTCCATTGGGGGTCATCATTTGTGAAGGGCTCTTTTTTTCCTTTTTACTTGGCACTAGGGCGGTTTGTTTGGCGGGGAGAGGTACTGGCGGCTGGCAGTAATAGTCCGGGATTATCCATGTTGGGTTTTTTAGCGGGATGGGGAAGATGTCGGCCGATATTACTGGTCATGGCCAAGTGAATCTGAACACTCTTGCTAAGATATTTATGCCCTGCGTATATAAATGTATCTCCTGTTGGTGACTAGTAAAGAAAACGGTTTACTGACCTGTAGCATGGGAGCTCAGAGGCCAGATTCACGAAGTAGTTACGCAAGTACTTACAAACCTGGGGCTAGATTCACGAAGCAGTTACGCAAGTACTTACGAACCTGGGGCTAGATTCACGAAGCAGTTACGCAAGCACTTACGAACCTGTACATCTTTTCTCAATCTTTGGCGGCTTTGTTTACAATTATTAAACAGTTAATGAGCTCCGAAGCACCAGGAGGCTGTTTATAACAATAACAACAGTTGATTGGCAAGTTTTCATGCTTGTCAACTGTTTAATAAATGTAACCAAAGCCGTCAAAGATTGAGGAAAGATGTACACGTTCGTAAGTGCTTGTATAACTGCTTCGTGAATCTGGCTCCAGGCGTTTACGAACGTCAGGGAAAGGTTGCATCAGTCGAACGAGTCAGGTGCTGGCTAATGAGTCTCGATATTAAGGGATTCCACAACAATAATCCTACTTTTCGAATCGCTGATACTTTACCGCCTTTGGTACTCGCAGCTTTTCTCACAACTGCAGTGATATTACCGAGGCTTACAGTGAACACATACGGCACTCAACCCTGGAAACACAAACCGTAATTGTCTCTATTTTCCGCTTGTTACAACTTGTAATAAAGTTGTTACATCTTGGCTTAACGTGTTTTTGACGTATTAGAACGTTGTTACAACTTGCTATATTGGTTGTTATAACTGGTTAGGAGGTGTTAGAACTTGTTCGAACGTTGTACCAACGTCGTAGTTTTGGTGTGTGTTTGTCGGGAAGGACACAGTAAAGGCTCAAGGGCATTTGAACACAGACACAGGTCCTGCGGGCCGCTCCAGGCAACAGCCTGTTGGACCAAGTTGCCACAAACAGAGCCTGGTCTCAAGCTGGGAGTGAAGTAGAAGACTCCAAAACGTCTGTGCCCCAAAGAACCCCATGCTGGAGAACTTTTTGCAACCGCGAAAGTCTTTTGCATTCACTGGAGACGCTGCAACAGATGGGCTCACCATAGCCCGTGCTACTTGGAAATTTTTGTTCCAAGTAGCGAATCTTAAACAATAACAACAACTCTGCTACAATCTCTGGAGAGGTCTTCTGTCCTCGTCCTCGTCCTCGTCCACAAGAGCCTCTTTTAATATCCAGAGGAGAGATTTCTATACCCCCTGAAATGTCTCAAATCCCGTGAAACCTCCTACGTCCTGGAAGCTTCCTGCATTCCCCGGAGAGGCTCTGCATCTTCGAGCATCCATATAGAGGGTTCTCCACCCCCGGAGAGGATTCTACACCCCCGGAGAGGGTTCTACACCCCCCGGAGAGGGTTCTACACCCCCAGAGAGGGTTCTACACCCCCCGGAGAGGGTTCTACATCCCCCGGAGAGGGTTCTACACCCCCGGAGAGGGTTCTACACCCCCGGAGAGGGTTCTACACCCCCGGAGAGGGTTCTACACTCCCAGGAGAGGGTTCTGCACCCCCGGAGAGGGTTCTGCACCCCCGGAGAGGGTTCTGCACCCCCGGAGAGGGTTCTGCACCCCCGGAGAGGGTTCTGCACCCCCGGAGAGGGTTCTGCACCGCCGGAGAGGGTTCTGCACCCCCGGAGAGCGTTCTGCACCCCCAGAGAGGGTTCTACTGAACCTCACCAGCCCAACAGTTTCTGGTAGCGTGCTCGCCAAAGAAAACGGTGGCAAGACACACACATGGTAGGAAGGCAAGTCCGTCCTTCCAGTGAGAGTGAGAGAGAGAGTCTGTTGACGGAGTGAAGACGGATAGTGTGCGCCTAGTAATTATGGTGTCATGTTTTTCATGTATATCGGGGGAATAAGTCTCACTATCTCTAATTACGCCTGGGATTATTGAATACCTGTCTTTAGGCACTCGTGGTAATCTTGGGGGGAGGAGGGGGGGGGACTTCCCTGGAAACACAAACCGAAACTGTCTCTATTTTCCGCTTGTTACAACTTGTAATAAAGTTGTTACATTTTGGCTTAACGTGTTTATGACGTATTAGAACGTTGTTACAACTTGCTATATTGGTTGTTATAACTGATTAGGAGGTGTTAAACTTGTTCGAACGTTGTACCAACGTCGTAGTTTCGGTGTGTGTTTGGCGGGTTGTGTATGTAATAATTGCGGTAGTTCCGAAGGTCAATGTCTCCTTGGATCTTATAACGCTTCTTAATGCTTCCTTGTCTCTATTTAGGCTTTATCGCCACCTGAAGGATTTTTTTTTTTTTTCATTCGGCGTCTAATGATTGGTTGCTCAATCTGTCTCAATCATTCTTGCTCAATCAAAAGGTTACAGAACCAACTAGGAACGAAAACACACAAGACTTGTTATTCACAAACAATGATGAATTCTCGTCTGGTATCATTCTGATTCAAGCAACAGCCTGTTGGACCAAGTTATGACAAGGCGAGCCTGGCCTCAGGCCGGGCTCCGGGAGTAGAACAACTACTCGAAACCCTCTACAGGTATGGTCTAGGCCTTCTGTGCTGGTGGCTATTGGTAGCGTTCTGTACCTGTTATGATGGGGCCTGGCAGCTGAGTGGACAGCGCTTCGTATTCCTAGTCATGAGATTCCGGGTTCGATCCCCGGCGGAGGCGGAAACAAATGAGCAGAGTTTCTTTCACCCTGATGCCCCCCCTGTTCACCTAGCAGTAAGTAGGTACCTGGGAGTTAGACAGCTGCTACGGGTAGCTTCCTGGGGGTGTGTAACAAAAAAGGAGACCTGGTCAAGGACCGGGCCGCGGGGACGCTAAGCCCCGAAATCATCACAAGATAACCTCAAGAAGATATACCATCTGTGAGGTATGTCACGTGACCTTGGGTGACATACCTCGAGAGATGAGGGGTGGGTACTTACCTATCTGTGACTGCGGAAGGCGCGGTGTAGCTCCAGTGCCCCGCCTTAGGGGTCTCGTTCTGCCCCTTTGTTGCCATGTCAGGAAACTATTCTGATGTTCGAATTCTTTGTGAACCTGACCTGGAAGTTGTGGATGGAGGTGGCTTCCACACCTTCGTCTTTCAGTGTATTGAACACAGATGTAATGGTCAAGGATATGTGCCTTGATATACATATAAATATATTTACATATAAAGATATGATATTTGCCTCGATATTTTCTCCTGGATTAATTACGTATTGTGACATCATTGTGTTGTTTGTTTTCTCTCTCCTCTTTCTCTATCTCTGTCTCTCTCTCTCTCCCCCTTCCTCCATTCATCCTTCTGCCTTTTCCCCCTGCCTCTTCCCCCTGCCTCTTTCCCCTGCCTCTTCCCCCTGCCTCTTCCCCCTGCCTCTTTCCCCTGCCTCTTTCCCCTGCCTCTTTCCCCTGCCTCTTCCCCCTGCCTCTTCCCCCTGCCTCTTTCCCCTGCCTCTTCCCCCTGCCTCTTCCCCAACACTGGTAGGAAAAGCCAGAGGGAAACACACACACACTGGAGCCTATGGTCATGGAGTGAGCCCAAGCTCGCTGCTCTCATGGGTGAGGCTCTCGGCTCTGACACACCTGCAGGTCGACCATATGGCAGGCGTGGTTGACCCCCGATGGCGGGTGGGGGGGGGGGGACCCAGGCGATTAGCACGTCTATTAGTTTATTGGCTCGTAGATAACCAGTGCCCCATGAAGGGTTAATTACGGCATTGTATGCAGGGTCCAGGCGCATTGTCCTTCGTGTGGGAGACTTGCACTGGGAGGTAGTGGGTGTACTGGGAGCTGGGAGGGGTGTACTGGGTGCTGGGAGGGGTGTACTGGGAGCTGGGACAGGTGTACTGGGAGCTGGGAGGGGTGTACTGGGAGCTGGGATAGGTGTACTGGGAGCTGGGAGGGGTGTACTGGGAGCTGGGAGGGGTGTACTGGGAGCTGGGAGGGGTGTACTGGGAGCTGGGAGGGGTGTACTGGGAGCTGGGAGGGGGTGTACTGGGAGCTGGGAGGGGTGTACTGGGAGCTGGGAGGGGTGTACTGGGAGCTGGGAGGGGTGTACTGGGAGCTGGGATAGGTGTACTGGGAGCTGGGATAGGTGTACTGGGAGCTGGGAGGGGTGTACTGGGAGCTGGGAGGGGTGTACTGGGAGCTGGGAGGGGTGTACTGGGAGCTGGGAGGGGGTGTACTGGGAGCTCTGTCACTCTGTCTCCCGTCTTCTCTCTCTCTCTCTCTCTGTCTCTCGTCTTTCTCTCTCTCTCTCTCTCTCTCTCTCTCTCTCTCTCTCTCTCTCTCTCTCTCTCTCTCTCTCTCTCTCTCTCTCTCTCTCTCTCTCTCTCTCTCTCTCTCTCTCTCTCTCTCCCGTCTTCTCTCTCTCTCTGTCTCTGTCTCGTGTGTCTCTCAGGCACGCACACAGCGCTTGTACCCAGCGCGACACCGCACAGTTGAATAGGTCACTTGTGTAAAAACCTACAAGATAAGGGCAATAGAGGCAGGAGAGGCAGGAGGGGGGCCGTTGGGGGACCCAAGAATGACAATAGAAAAAATAATATGGAGGGTTAGCTAGGGGGGGGGAGGGGCTGAGTCACGTGCCCTCTGGCTCATTGGCTGTGGGAGCCACCCCGCCCCACACATCCCCCACCCCAACAACAAACACCCCCACCCCCCCTCTCACCCCATTACCTACACCCCCACCCCCTCTCACCCCATTACCTACACCCCCACCCCCCTCTCACCCCATTACCTACACCCCCACCCCCCCCTCTCACCCCATTACCTACACCCCCACCCCCCCCTCTCACCCCATTACCTACACCCCACCCCCCCTCTCACCCCATTACCTACACCCCCACCCCCCTCTCACCCCATTACCTACACCCCCACCCCCCCTCTCACCCCATTACCTACACCCCCCATTTGTGGGGTTCAGTCCCTGAGCCCATTATGTGCCTTTGAAACTCCTTTCCACTACTGTCCACAAGATGGGTATGGGGTGCATAATAATGGAACTTAATTTCCTATACGTTGTGGAGGTTCCGGGAGGCCCGGTCTCCGACTAGGTCCACCCATCAGCGCCACCCATCACCACCGCCCGTCACCGCCACCCGTCACCCATCACCACCACCCGTCACGGCCACCCATCACCACCACCCATCACGACCACCCATGAGCGCCACCCATCACCACCACCCATCACGGCCACCCATCACCACCACCCATCACCGCCACCCATCACCACCGCCCGTCACCGCCACCCATCACCACCACCCATCACCACCACCCATCACCGCCACCCATCACCACCGCCCGTCACCGCCACCCATCACTACCACCCATCACCACCACCCATCACCGCCACCCATCACCACCGCCCGTCACCGCCACCCATCACCACCACCCATCACCACCACCCATCACCACCACCCATCACCACCACCCATCACCGCCGCCCATCACCGCCACCCATCACCACCACCACCACCCATCACCGCCACCCATCACCACCGCCCGTCACCGCCACCCATCACCACCGCCCATCACCACCACCCATCACCACCACCCATCACCGCCACCCATCACCACCACCCATCACCGCCACCCATCACCACCGCCCGTCACCGCCACCCATCACCGCCACCCATCACCACCGCCCATCACCGCCACCCATCACCACCACCCATCACCACCACCCATCACCACCACCCATCACCACCACCCATCACCACCACCCATCACCACCACCCATCACCACCGCCCATCACCGCCACCCATCACCGCCACCCATCACCACCACCCATCACCACCACCCATCACCACCACCCATCACCACCACCCATCACCGCCACCCATCACCACCACCCATCACCACCACCCATCACCGCCACCCATCACCACCACACATCACCACCGCCCATCACCGCCACCCATCACCACCACCCATCACCACCACCCATCACCGCCACCCATCACCACCACCCATCACCACCACCCATCACTACCACCCATCACCGCCACCCATCACCACCACCCATCACCGCCACCCATCACCACCACCCATCACCACCACCCATCACCGCCACCCATCACCGCCACCCATCACCACCACCCATCACCGCCACCCATCACCATCACCCATCACCGCCACACCTTAAAGTGAGAGAAAGGGTGACAGGAGGCCACAGATGGAAGCAGGAAACGCCAATGAGGCGAAGGCATGTGAGGAAATACTGCTTGCCCTGGACCCGGGTGGTCCGGAAATGGTGCGTGTGGAACAAGAAGCTAAGGAAGCCACCTCCACCCACAAGACCAGATTCAACAAAGTTACCGAATAATTGAAATATTAATTTGAAACAGGTACAACAAAGCGAGTAGGCGGGGTACCAAGAGTACTGACCTCCCGATCGGTCGAGCGGACAGCACACTGGACTTGTGATGCTGTGGTCCTGGGTTCGATCCCAGGCGCCGGCGAGAAACAATAGGCAAAGTTTCTTTCACCCTGTGCCCCTGTTACCTAGCAGTAAAATAGGTACCTGGGTGTTAGTCAGCTGTCACGGGCTGCTTCCTGGGGGTGGAGGCCTGGTCGAGGACCGGGCCGCGGGGACACTAAAGCCCCGAAATCATCTCAAGATAACCTCAAGATAACCTCCCATACTGTCAGTGATAGAAGCTGATAGTCACTGATAGACGATAGACCCCCCCCCCTTCCCTCGCTACTTAAACAGTTATAAGGGGAATAAGAAATATTAGAAATATAAGAAATATTGCCGGAGCAACCGTGGACATCTTCAAGAGGAAACTGGACTGTTTCCTCCAAAAAGTGCCGGACCAACCAGGCTGTGGTGGGTATGTGGGCCTGCGGGCCGCTCCAAGCAACAGCCTGTTGGACCAAACTCTGACAAGTCAAGCCTGGCCTGCGGGCCGCTCCAAGCAACAGCCTGGTGGACCAAACTCTCACAAGTCAAGCCTGGCCTCGGGCCGCTCCAAGCAACAGCCTGTTGGACCAAACTCTCACAAGTCAAGCCTGGCCTCGGGCCGCTCCAAGCAACAGCCTGGTGGACCAAACTCTCACAAGTCAAGCCTGGCCTCGGGCCGCTCCAAGCAACAGCCTGTTGGACCAAACTCTCACAAGTCAAGCCTGGCCTCGGGCCGCTCCAAGCAACAGCCTGGTGGACCAAACTCTCACAAGTCAAGCCTGGCCTCGGGCCGCTCCAAGCAACAGCCTGGTGGACCAAACTCTCACAAGTCAAGCCTGGCCTCGGGCCGCTCCAAGCAACAGCCTGGTGGACCAAACTCTCACAAGTCAAGCCTGGCCTCGGGCCGCTCCAAGCAACAGCCTGGTGGACCAAACTCTCACAAGTCAAGCCTGGCCTCGGGCCGCTCCAAGCAACAGCCTGGTGGACCAAACTCTCACAAGTCAAGCCTGGCCTCGGGCCGGGCTTGGAGAGTAGAAGAACTCCCAGAACCCCATCAAGCAGGAGTAGAGGAACTCCCAGAACCCCATCAAGCAGGAGTAGAGGAACTCCCAGAACCCCATCAAGCAGGAGTAGAGGAACTCCCAGAACCCCATCAAGCAGGAGTAGAGGAACTCCCAGAACCCCATCAAGCAGGAGTAGAGGAACTCCCAGAACCCCATCAAGCAGGAGTAGAGGAACTCCCAGAACCCCATCAAGCAGGAGTAGAGGAACTCCCAGAACCCCATCAAGCAGGAGTAGAGGAACTCCCAGAACCCCATCAAGCAGGAGTAGAGGAACTCCCAGAACCCCATCAAGCAGGAGTAGAGGAACTCCCAGAACCCCATCAAGCAGGAGTAGAGGAACTCCCAGAACCCCATCGAGCAGGAGTAGAGGAACTCCCAGAACCCCATCAAGCAGGTATCAAGGAAGTAGGGGCAGGTAAGTCCCAGCAGCGTGGACCAGCCCGTCCTCTCCTGAAGGGTCGGGTCTCCCTGGCCACTGACCCGCCGCGTTACGGGTATCAGGATTCTATTTGGGCCACATCGAACCCGACCCGAAATTAATCGCTGCTATCAATTCTTTGAACAGGTATTAGTCGAGAAGGATGAGGGGCTGGGGGGGGAGGGGGATAGATGTGGGAGGGGTAGAATAGGAGGGAATGGGGGGGAGGAGGGGGAGGTTATGAGAAGGTGTAGAGGAGAGTGGGTTTGGGAGTGGAATAGGAAATTGATAGGTGGAAGCGGACAGCTGTAATGACGTTGGTACATTGATGACGTCGTTAGCATTCACATCAACAGGTGCTGGTATTCTCCCTCTCCCACTGTCTCCCCCTCTCCCACTCTCTCCCTCCCACTCTCTCTCCCTCTCCCACAGCGTCCTCCTGGCCCTCCCCCCCCCCCTGGAGGTCGGACTGGGGTGGGAGAGAGAACGACTTGAGGCGTTTGTCGCCGGGTGCACATAATGGGGGGCAATTAGTCCTCCGCCGCACTGTTGGTGACGAATGGTCGCTGTGGCTACCTGTTGTGTTGGGCGGTGGACAGAGGCATCAGGCGAAAGAACGTTCCCACCCGGGGGGAAACGGGAATACCCCTTTCTGTTTCTCTCCCGTTAGCATTCCTCCTGCTATTTTCTTTCACAAATCATCACCCCCCTCCCCTCCCCCCTCCCCTACCCTCCTCCTCCCCCTCCCCTCCCCCTACCCTCCCCCTCCCTTCAATAAACCCTTAACTTCCCGCCCTTTAATTATATAGCTACTCCCCCCTTACCCCCCCCAAACCTCTCCGCCAATGGGCATGTCACCCCCCCCTTCCCTCGCTATTTAAACAGTTATAGCGGGGGGGGGGAGAGAGTTTTTATAGTTATTATTATCTACCACAGACGTGGCCAGACATTTACAATGCTAACCAGCATATATACATTTTCTTCTGTCCTCCATGGACAGGGTGAGAGATCAGATTAGACAGACTCATAATAATATATCTATTCATCCCCCCCCCGCCCCCCTTCCAGTACTCACTTAGTAACCTTACCCTAACCCTGTTTGTGTGTATTCACCTACTTGTATTCATCTAGTTGTCCTTGCGGGGGTTGAGCTTTGCTCCTGGTCCCGCCTCTCAACTGTCAATCAACTGGTGTACAGATTCCTGAGCCTACTGGGCTCTATCATATCTACATTTGAAACTGTGTATGGAGTCTGTGTGTGTTTACTAGTGTGTGTGTTTGTGTGTGTGTGTTTGTGTGTGTGTGTGTGTTTGTGTGTATCTTATCATGCAGTATTTACATTTAAAACTGTGTATCGAATTGGATTCGAAAACTTGCTCTTCAAATCCTCTATTCAACGCCGACGTAAGAACTGCCTTCATACACAGCTAGTCTTCATTTTTGTCTAAAATACATTAGACCAATTTCTGAATATATAATTCTAACTTGGAGTCCCATCTCGAAAAACATAAAGCTTTTGAATGGTCCAGGGGCCAGATTCACGAAAGCACTTACGCAAGCACTTACGAACGAGTACATCTTTTCTCAATCTTTGGCGGCTTTGTTTATAATTACTAAACAGTTAATGAGCTCCGAAGCACCAGGAGGCTGTTTATAACAATAACAACAGTTGATTGGCAAGTTTTCATCCTTGTAAACTGTTTAATAAATGTAAACAAAGCCGTCAAAGATTGAGGAAAGATGTCCCGCCAAACACACCGAAACTACGACGTTGGTACAACGTTCGAACAAGTTTTAACACCTAACCAGTTATAACAACCAATATAGCAAGTTGTAATAACGTTCTAATACGTCATAAACACGTTAACCCAAGATGTAACAACTTTATTACAAGTTGTAACAAGCGGAAAATGGAGACAATTTCGGTTTGTGTTTCCAGGGGTACACGTTCGTAAGTGTTTGCGTAAGTGCTTTCGTGAATCTGGCCCCCAGAGGAATGAATTCTCAGGAAAGACTGAAGGAATTCAATCATCACGTCATTGGAGGAGTGGAGAGTTGAGGAAGATATAATTACCACACACACAGACTGTGAAAGGGGAAGAGACAAAGCAGACAAGAACAGATTATATGGAATGGGTGGCTCATAAGGAAGGGGGGGGGGATATGGACTCAAAATCCCCCCCCCCTAATGGGTTAAATTGCCGGGAAAGTGAACAAATGGAATGCACAAAGTAGGGTAGTGGCAAGGGGTGACTGTGTTAATGGAGAATGTCCTCAACCCTCGATTTTTTAACATTAGTTAATTGAATGGTGAAAGGCAGAGCCCAATCGTCGGAGCTCCACTATTACAAGCACAGTTAGGGGCTATAATTCCGCAACATTCTGACTTACCTACCTGTTATGGATGTATTATGTATGCGCATATGTACCGGCCTGATTTGTGAGAGCTTGGTCCACCAGGCTGTTGCTTGGAGCGGCCCGCAGGCCCACATACCCACCACAGCCCGGTTGGTCCGACACTCCTTGAAGAAAACTATCTAGATTTCTCTTGAAGATGTCTCTCTTTTGGGGGGCGAGTAAAGAGGAAGGAGAGGCATAGGTGTGTATAGAAGTGGGAAATACAGTGAGAGGTATGGAAGCAGGCGGCGGGCTGTCCGCCTTGCTGACACGATGTGTGGGTGTTGGCAGCTAAGCTAAGCTGGCTCCCTCTTGTCAGGGAGCTGTGAGTGTGTGAGAGGTTCTTCACATGTGTTTCACCATATATGGATGTCCATAGATGAATACTGTGGGAGCGGGGCGTCTCATCTTGGGCCACCAGCTGTGGGAGCGGGGCGTCTCATCTTGGGCCACCAGCTGTGGGAGTGGGGCGTCTCATCTTGGGCCACCAGCTGTGGGAGTGGGGCGTCTCATCTTGGGCCACCAGCTGTGGGAGTGGGGCGTCTCATCTTGGGCCACCAGCTGTGGGAGCGAGGCGTCTCATCTTGGGCCACCAGCTGTGGGAGCGAGGCGTCTCATCTTGGGCCACCAGCTGTGAGAGCGAGGCGTCTCATCTTGGGCCACCAGCTGTGGGAGCGGGGCGTCTCATCTTGGGCCACCAGCTGTGGGAGTGGGGTGTCTCATCTTGGGCCACCAGCTGTGGGAGCGGGGCGTCTCATCTTGGGCCACCAGCTGTGGGAGTGGGGTGTCTCATCTTGGGCCACCAGCTGTGGGAGTGGGGCGTCTCATCTTGGGCCACCAGCTGTGGGAGTGGGGTGTCTCATCTTGGGCCACCAGCTGTGGGAGCGGGGCATCTCATCTTGGGCCACCAGCTGTGGGAGCGGGGCATCTCATCTTGGAGTAATCTTTCAAACATTGGGTCCTCTAACATTTGGATGGTGTTCCACACCCTGATGGCTTGGTGCTGCAGTCTGATGTTTAGTGGCTGTATGTTCAGGA
>NC_091153.1:42937781-42972781 GCF_040958095.1 Procambarus clarkii | reverse complement strand
AGATATATGACTTCTGACCCGTTATTCAACTGGAACCTGGGACCAGATTCACGAAGCAGTTACGCAAGCACTTACGAACCTGGGACCAGATTCACGAAGCAGTTACGCAAGCACTTACGAACCTGGGACCAGATTCACGAAGCAGTTACGCAAGCACTTACGAACCTGGGACCAGATTCACGAAGCAGTTACGCAAGCACTTACGAACCTGGGACCAGATTCACGAAGTAGTTACGCAAGCACTTACGAACCTGGGACCAGATTCACGAAGCAGTTACGCAAGCACTTACGAACCTGGGACCAGATTCACGAAGCAGTTACGCAAGCACTTACGAACCTGGGACCAGATTCACGAAGCAGTTACGCAAGCACTTACGAACCTGGGACCAGATTCACGAAGCAGTTACGCAAGCACTTACGAACCTGGGACCAGATTCACGAAGCAGTTACGCAAGCACTTACGAACCTGGGACCAGATTTACGAAGCAGTTACGCAAGCACTTACGAACGTGTACATCTTTCCACAATCTTTGACGGCTTTGGTTACATTTATTAAGCAGTTTACAAGCATGAAAACTTGTCAATCAACTGTTGTTATTGTTATAAACAGCCTCCTGGTGCTTCGGAGCTCATTAACTGTTTAATAATTGTAAACAAAGCCGCCAAAGATTGAGAAAAGGTGTACATGTTCCTAAGTGCTGGCGTAACTGCTTCGTGAATCAGGCTCCAGGCACTTAAGTATCTGGTAATTGACCAATGGTGGTTCAGGTGCAGGACCTGAGTGTGGGGGGGGGGGTGATCTGAGCGGCGCTACACGATGAATACACCATACAGGAGAGCCGTGATGGCCACTCAAATACACCAGAGAAAAGATCTCTGATTGTATGATTAGAGCCATCCTCCCCGAGCACGCTGGGAGAGTGTCAAGTGGGAGAGTTAGAGCCATCCTCCCCGAGCACGCTGGGAGAGTGTCAAGTGGGAGAGTTAGAGCCATCCTCCCCGAGCACGCTGGGAGAGTGTCAAGTGGGAGAGTTAGAGCCATCCTCCCCGAGCACGCTGGGAGAGTGTCAAGTGGGAGAGGTAAAGTTATCCCCGTCACATTGGCCGATGGGAGGGATGGTTAGCAAGGGATGGGAATAAGATGATGAGTGGGTGTGAGGTGTGATGCTGATGACGTTAAAGATACCGCTCCTGGTGTACTACCTCTCCCCTCCCCTCCCCTTCCATTCCCTTCCCTTCCTCCTGTCACACACAACCCGCATTGATATGTTGCAGTTAGTAGGCGGTGTGGGCGTGGGAAGAGAGAGAGACATAACGCACTCAAACCCAAGCAACAGCCAGGTGGACCAAGCTCTCAAAAGTCAAGCCTGGCCTGCGGGCCGCTCCAAGCAACAGCCTGGTGGACCAAGCTCTCACAAGTCAAGCCTGGCCTGCGGGCCGCTCCAAGCAACAGCCTGGTGGACCAAGCTCTCACAAGTCAAGCCTGGCCTCGGGCCGCTCCAAGCAACAGCCTGGTGGACCAAACTCTCACAAGTCAAGCCTGGCCTCGGGCTTGAAGAACTTGGGGAGTAGAAGAACTCCCAGAACCCCATCAACCAGGTATCAACCAGGTATCAACCAGGTATCAACCAGGTATCAACCTTCTTCCATAGGCTACCTAGAGATACAAGCAGAGTATTAACGGTATCCAAAGGATACCTGATGAACCAGGCTGTGATTCATACGTCAGGCTGCGAGGCAGCCACGTCCAACAGCCTGGTTAACCAGTCCAACAACCAGGAGGCCTGGTTAGGGACTGGACCCCGAGGCCGTTGAGCCCCGAAATCACCGCCAGGCAACCGTAAAGTAAGGGGACGCAATAGGCCTATCACTCATGGCAACAACGCACAATGTCGGCGTTGGTGTTGTTGTTTAAGACTCGCTACCTGGAACAAGAAGTCCCAAGTAGCACCGGCTATGGTGAGCCCGTCGGCTGGTCTTGATATCCCGACCTCTGACCTGTCTGTGGCTGACCCCACTTGAAATAAATCGCCGGTGCCATGGGGGGGGGCTGGTGTTGCACTCGCCGCCTCCCCTGCAAGGGTCAGGTTGTGATTGTGGCAGTGGTCAGAGGTCACGCTTCACCCGGTACTGACCCCTGCTTGCACAGGGTCACTCTAGCGGGTGGGACTGGAGCTTTGTAGCAGTGGTTGAAGCTTTGTAGCAGCGGTCACTATGGTGGTACCTTTGTGCCGGCTTCTCCCTCCTGGGCCACCAAAGGTGACCAACGCAATCGTTAGCGTTGACCGGGGCCAGTTACTTTCCTTTGCTGGTTCAGTCGTTAGCGTTGACCTTTGACTAGTGTGAAGAGTATACTGCTTTTCACTCTCCTCACTTTCTCTCATGTGTGTGTACTCCCCTAGTTGTGCTTGCGGGGGTTGAGCTTTGGCTCTTTGGTCCCGCCTGGTGTCACGATGTGTTGGCACCAGCGGCTGGCGTGACTGAACGGAGATTGCAGAATAGGATAATTCTGTTTGCAAACTTGACGCACTACTTGTAAGCGACTCCGTGTCATCCTTGACACTATTCAGGTCCCTAAGGCATAGCTGTGACATGCTTGTGTCTGAAGCTAGACACAGTTGATTGACAGTTGAGAGGCGGGACCAAAGAGCCAGTGTTCAACCCCCGCATGCACAACTAGCTGATAACAGATAGAATGAAACAATCAATGATAGTCAGAGTTTGTCTCCTGTGGATTCCTTCCCATATTGGTCTCCGAATATATGATAGAACTGAGGAGTTAGCCAAGACTTTTACTCATAGAGAAGTAATTGATTACCATCTTGGACTGCCTTTGAGCAGCCTGAGGGCAGTAATATTCCGGAAACATCAATTAAATCTCGTAAGACTTGAGGCAAAGGGAAATTCACACCAGTTGCTCCATCTATCATCATTCTATTATGCAGGAAGAGCCGCACGTCTATGGGTCAATCCAATAAGGTTAGCAGACTTCTAGATGTCAACACTGCTAGGCTTAGGCTCGGCTACAAGTATCTCTGGCAGTTTGTAACATCTGCTGATGTAGATTTGTCTAAATGTAAACTCTGTCAGCAGAACTATTCGCATGCTTTGCGTCATTATATAATGGAATGTGAAGTAAATCGCCAGAAATGGTGTTCAAATTTTTTTTAAGTATTTCATTCATAATGATGTACTGCCGGGAATCTTAGCCAAGTATCCAAAGTTTGCTTACTGTAGGTGTAGCCTGCACATGACTGTAAAGCTGCCGCCCAGTTGGGTGGGTGTGGAGCACATGACTGTAAAGCTGCCGCCCAGTTGGGTGGGTGTGGAGCGCATGACTGTAAAGCTGCCGCCCAGTTGGGTGGGTGTGGAGCACATGACTGTAAAGCTACCGCCGAGTTGGCTGGGTGTGGAGCGCATGACTGTAAAGCTGCCGCCCAGTTGGGTGGGTGTGGAGCACATGACTGTAAAGCTGCCGCCCAGTTGGGTGGGTGTGGAGCACATGACTGTAAAGCTGCCGCCCAGTTGGGTGGGTGTGGAGCGCATGACTGTAAAGCTGCCGCCCAGTTGGGTGGGTGTGGAGCACATGACTGTAAAGCTACCGCCGAGTTGGCTGGGTGTGGAGCGCATGACTGTAAAGCTGCCGCCCAGTTGGGTGGGTGTGGAGCACATGACTGTAAAGCTGCCGCCCAGTTGGGTGGGTGTGGAGCACATGACTGTAAAGCTGCCGCCCAGTTGGGTGGGTGTGGAGCGCATGACTGTAAAGCTGCCGCCCAGTTGGGTGGGTGTGGAGCACACGACTGTAAAGCTGCCGCCCAGTTGGGTGGGTGTGGAGCACATGACTGTAAAGCTGCCGCCCAGTTGGGTGGGTGTGCAGCACATGACTGTAAAGCTGCCGCCCAGTTGGGTGGGTGTGGAGCGCATGACTGTAAAGCTGCCGCCCAGTTGGGTGGGTGTGGAGCACATGACTGTAAAGCTGCCGCCCAGTTGGGTGGGTGTGGAGCACATGACTGTAAAGCTGCCGCCCAATTGGGTGGGTGTGCAGCACATGACTAAAGCTGCCGCCCAGTTGGGTGGGTGTGGAGCACAAGACTGTAAAGCTGCCGCCCAGTTGGGTGGGTGTGGAGCGCATGACTGTAAAGCTGCCGCCCAGTTGGGTGGGTGTGGAGCACATGACTGTAAAGCTGCCGCCCAGTTGGGTGGGTGTGGAGCACATGACTGTAAAGCTGCCGCCCAGTTGGGTGGGTGTGGAGCGCATGACTGTAAAGCTGCCGCCCAGTTGGGTGGGTGTGGAGCACAAGACTGTAAAGCTGCCGCCCAGTTGGGCGGGTGTGGAGCACATGACTGTAAAGCTGCCGCCCAGTTGGGTGGGTGTGCAGCACATGACTGTAAAGCTGCCGCCCAGTTGGGTGGGTGTGGAGCACAAGACTGTAAAGCTGCCGCCCAGTTGGGTGGGTGTGGAGCGCATGACTGTAAAGCTGCCGCCCAGTTGGGTGGGTGTGGAGCACATGACTGTAAAGCTGCCGCCCAGTTGGGTGGGTGTGGAGCACATGACTGTAAAGCTGCCGCCCAGTTGGGTGGGTGTGGAGCGCATGACTGTAAAGCTGCCGCCCAGTTGGGTGGGTGTGCAGCACATGACTGTAAAGCTGCCGCCCAGTTGGGTGGGTGTGGAGCACATGACTGTAAAGCTGCCGCCCAGTTGGGCGGGTGTGGAGCACATGACTGTAAAGCTGCCGCCCAGTTGGGTGGGTGTGGAGCAAGACTAGTAACTGTGTGACTCACCATAGATGTAAAGTGCCTTGTATAGTGACTGTTGTGAGCCTTTTCTTGAATCACTTGCGATATAAAAAAGATTATTGATATGTATATGTATTTGTGTACATGTATGTATATATATGTACATGTGTATGTAACATTAACCATTGTTTAACTTGGTTCATAAGATTGTCACCTGCTTAGCTAAACGAATTATGGGGGTTCGTGGGCTCCTGAACCCATTATGTTCCTCTGTAACCCTCTTCACCACCGCCCATTGGATGGGTATAGGCATCTCTACCACCGCCCATTGGATGGGTATAGGCATCTCTACCACCGCCCATGGGATGGTTATGGGTATCTCTACCACCACCCACAGTATGGGTATCTCTATCACCACCCACAGTATGGGTATCTCTACCACCGCCCACGGGATGGGTATGGGCATCTCTTCCACCGCCCACGGTATGGGTATCTCTACCACCACCCACGGGATGGGTCACTCTACCACCGCCCACGGGATGGGTATGGACCTCTCCACCACCACCCACGGTATGGGTATGGGGGTACAAAATAAAAAAAGACATTGAAAATAGTGAGGGTTCTATCTTGCGTACCCAGAAAGCCGAGCGCTGGCGATAACCAATGTTTGTGTAGTGTGAGGGAACGGTTGGGCCGTGTTGTGTTAGTGATATCTATGGAGATATCACATATCAATAATGTGCTCAAGTGGTGGATATGACTCCACGAAGAGTATGCTGAGGTATGCTTGTAGTGAGAGAGAGAGGTGAAATTGAAATTGAAATTGAAATAAGGTGTTGGATGCTTCTAGTCAGCCGAGTACAGCATATTCTGTAACTGCTCCTATGTAACTTCAGTCTACCACCCCGCTACAGCAGACACGTCGGCTGCTGTAGTGGCCTTGATCGCCACGACCAAGACATCACACCTGTCAATATGTTGGTCGCGGGTTCGAGGTACCTCTGAGCCACAGTGAATCTTCTCATTGATATCTCACGTTAGTGTGACTTTCTGTGTAAATAATAATATGTAAATTAAGTAAATTGTTGAAAAATATTGACGGGGTGTAAATTTGTGATTTTTTTCCTTTGCAGGTATGTGTCTTCCAAGACGTCTGCTCCTCGCCTCCTCGGAGGTAAGTCCTCGGAGGTAAGTCCTCGGAGGTAAGTCCTCGGAGGTAAGTCCTCGGAGGTAAGTCCTCGGAGGTAAGTCCTCGGAGATAAGTCCTCGAAGGTAAGTCCTCGGAGGTAAGTCCTCGGAGGTAAGTCCTCGGAGATAAGTCCTCGAAGGTAAGTCCTCGGAGGTAAGTCCTCGGAGGTAAGTCCTCGGAGGTAAGTCCTCGGAGGTAAGTCCTCGGAGGTAAGTCCTCGGAGGTAAGTCCTCGGAGGTAAGTCCTCGGAGATAAGTCCTCGGAGGTAAGTCCTCGGAGGTAAGTCCTCGGAGGTAAGTCCTCGGAGGTAAGTCCTCGGAGGTAAGTCCTCGGAGGTAAGTCCTCGGAGATAAGTCCTCGGAGGTAAGTCCTCGGAGGTAAGTCCTCGGAGGTAAGTCCTCGGAGGTAAGTCCTCGGAGGTAAGTCCTCGGAGGTAAGTCCTCGGAGGTAAGTCCTCGGAGGTAAGTCCTCGGAGGTAAGTCCTCGGAAGTAAGTCCTCGGAGGTAAGTCCTCGGAGGTAAGTCCTCGGAGATCTAGCTTGTACTACTCTGAAGCACTTAAGATATTCTTAAGATATATGCTGTATGCGTTTTTTTTTATTTGTGTGTGTTTTAGCCTGTACATCAGCGACATCGCAGATTGGTGAATGATTAAGATTAAGCCACTCAAGAGATGGCACGGGCATGAATAACCCCGTAAAGTGATATCTGTTGATTTAGATTCAGCTACTCGGAATCTTGTTGTTTGTGCCAAGCCTGTTTGTAGAACCCCCAGACGTTCCGGGTTCGATCCCCGGTGGTGACAGAAACAAATGGATAGAGTTTCACCCTAATGCACTGTTCACCTAGCAGTAAATAGGTACCTGGGAGTTAGACAGCTGCTACGGGCTGCTTCCTGGGAGATGTGTAACAAAAAGAAGACCTGGTTGAGGACCGGGCAGCGGGGAAGCTAAGACCCGAAATCATCTCAAAGATACCTCATCCTTCTATCCATTTCCCCTCCCTCCCCTATTCCACCCCCCTCCCCTACCCCCCCCCCCCCCCACCCCCACGGGTAACATGGGGGTAGGGGAGGGGGCACCACCTCACCAGCAATCACTTTGGGCTAACGGGAGACGCATGTATGTATAAAATATACCTGCATGCATGTATGTATTCATGCATGTATATGTATTCATGTGGCTCTAGCCGGCGTCCCCCCAGCGCAGGCACGCGGTCATCCCACGTTGGTAAATTAAATGTTGTCCAGTGTTATAATTTCGGTAACAGAAATATCTCCGGGCTAGGAGGGTGTGGTGATGTGTGGTGGTGGTGTGTGGTGGTGACGTGTGGTGGTGTGTGGTGGTGATGTGTGGTGGTGGTGTGTGGTGGTGGTGGTGTGTGGTGGTGTGTGATGGTGACGTGTGGTGGTGTGTGGTGGTGGTGTGTGGTGGTGGTGTGGTGGTGGTGTGTGGTGGTGGTGACGTGTGGTGGTGTGTGGTGGTGGTGTGTGGTGGTGACGTGTGGTGGTGTGTGGTGGTGGTGTGTGGTGGTGGTGTGTGGTGGTGTGTGGTGGTGGTGTGTGGTGGTGACGTGTGGTGGTGATGTGTGGTGGTGATGTGTGGTGGTGGTGTGTGGTGGTGACGTGTGGTGGTGGTGTGTGGTGGTGTGTGGTGGTGGTGTGTGGTGGTGGTGTGTGGTGGTGTGTGGTGGTGTGTGGTGATGACGTGTGGTGGTGTGTGGTGGTGACGTGTGGTGTGTGGTGGTGACGTGTGGTGGTGTGTGGTGGTGACGTGTGGTGGTGTGTGGTGGTGGTGGTGTGTGGTGGTGACGTGTGGTGGTGGTGGTGTGTGGTGGTGATGTGTGGTGGTGTGTGGTGGTGACGTGTGGTGGTGTGTGGTGGTGACGTGTGGTGGTGTGTGGTGGTGACGTGTGGTGGTGTGTGGTGGTGATGTGTGGTGGTGTGTGGTGGTGGTGTGTGGTGGTGTGTGGTGGTGGTGGTGGTGTGTGGTGGTGTGTGGTGGTGGTGTGTGGTGGTGATGTGTGGTGGTGTGTGGTGGTGACGTGTGGTGGTGTGTGGTGGTGATGTGTGGTGGTGTGTGGTGGTGGTGTGTGGTGGTGTGTGGTGGTGACGTGTGGTGGTGGTGTGTGGTGGTGTGTGGTGGTGACGTGTGGTGGTGTGTGGTGGTGACGTGTGGTGGTGGTGTGTGGTGGTGTGTGGTGGTGGTGTGTGGTGGTGACGTGTGGTGGTGTGTGGTGGTGACGTGTGGTGGTGGTGTGTGGTGGTGTGTGGTGGTGTGTGGTGGTGTGTGGTGGTGTGTGGTGGTGACGTGTGGTGGTGTGTGGTGGTGGTGGTGTGTGGTGGTGGTGTGTGGTGGTGTGTGGTGGTGACGTGTGGTGGTGACGTGTGGTGGTGATGTGTGGTGGTGGTGTGTGGTGGTGTGTGGTGGTGTGTGGTGGTGTGTGGTGGTGGTGTGTGGTGGTGGTGTGTGGTGGTGATGTGTGGTGGTGACGTGTGGTGGTGGTGTGTGGTGGTGACGTGTGGTGGTGTGTGGTGGTGTGTGGTGGTGACGTGTGGTGGTGATGTGTGGTGGTGTGTGGTGGTGTGTGGTGGTGGTGGTGTGTGGTGGTGACGTGTGGTGGTGTGTGGTGGTGGTGGTGTGTGGTGGTGATGTGTGGTGGTGTGTGGTGGTGATGTGTGGTGGTGTGTGGTGGTGGTGTGTGGTGGTGACGTGTGGTGGTGTGTGGTGGTGACGTGTGGTGGTGTGTGGTGGTGGTGTGTGGTGGTGACGTGTGGTGGTGTGTGGTGGTGACGTGTGGTGGTGTGTGGTGGTGACGTGTGGTGGTGTGTGGTGGTGGTGTGTGGTGGTGGTGTGTGGTGGTGACGTGTGGTGGTGTGTGGTGGTGTGTGGTGGTGACGTGTGGTGGTGACGTGTGGTGGTGTGTGGTGGTGTGTGGTGGTGTGTGGTGGTGTGTGGTGGTGACGTGTGGTGGTGTGTGGTGGTGTGTGGTGGTGGTGTGTGGTGGTGTGTGGTGGTGGTGTGTGGTGGTGTGTGGTGGTGATGTGTGGTGGTGACGTGTAGTGGTGTGTGGTGGTGGTGTGTGGTGGTGATGTGTGGTGGTGTGTGGTGGTGGTGTGTGGTGGTGGTGTGTGGTGGTGTGTGGTGGTGGTGTGTGGTGGTGATGTGTGGTGGTGGTGTGTGGTGGTGGTGTGTGGTGGTGGTGTGTGGTGGTGATGTGTGGTGGTGTGTGGTGGTGACGTGTAGTGGTGTGTGGTGGTGGTGTGTGGTGGTGGTGTGTGGTGGTGGTGTGTGGTGGTGTGTGGTGGTGGTGGTGTGTGGTGGTGTGTGGTGGTGATGTGTGGTGGTGTGTGGTGGTGGTGTGTGGTGGTGGTGTGTGGTGGTGTGTGGTGGTGATGTGTGGTGGTGTGTGGTGGTGATGTGTGGTGGTGTGTGGTGGTGATGTGTGGTGGTGTGTGGTGGTGACGTGTAGTGGTGTGTGGTGGTGGTGTGTGGTGGTGGTGTGTGGTGGTGGTGGTGTGTGGTGGTGTGTGGTGGTGATGACGTGTGGTGGTGTGTGGTGGTGATGACGTGTGGTGGTGTGTGGTGGTGTGTGGTGATGACGTGTGGTGGTGTGTGGTGGTGTGTGGTGGTGTGTGGTGGTGTGTGGTGATGACGTGTGGTGGTGTGTGGTGGTGTGTGGTGATGACGTGTGGTGGTGTGTGGTGATGACGTGTGGTGGTGTGTGGTGGTGATGTGTGGTGGTGTGTGGTGGTGATGTGTGGTGGTGTGTGGTGGTGATGACGTGTGGTGGTGTGTGGTGGTGTGTGGTGATGACGTGTGGTGGTGTGTGGTGGTGTGTGGTGATGACGTGTGGTGGTGTGTGGTGATGACGTGTGGTGGTGTGTGGTGATGACGTGTGGTGGTGTGTGGTGGTGTGTGGTGATGACGTGTGGTGGTGTGTGGTGATGACGTGTGGTGGTGTGTGGTGATGACGTGTGGTGGTGTGTGGTGATGACGTGTGGTGGTGTGTGGTGATGACGTGTGGTGGTGTGTGGTGATGACGTGTGGTGGTGTGTGGTGGTGTGTGGTGATGACGTGTGGTGGTGATGTGTGGTGGTGGTGTGTGGTGGTGGTGTGTGGTGGTGTGTGGTGGTGGTGGTGTGTGGTGGTGTGTGGTGGTGTGTGGTGGTGTGTGGTGGTGGTGGTGTGTGGTGACGTCGTGGTGGTGATGTATGGAGATTCAAAGTGTGTAGGGGAGCTGTGCCCCCTTCCTCCCTCCCCTCCCACATGCTGGGAATAAAAGCCGGGGCGCCGCAGGGGGCCTGATCTCCCCCCTCCCAACACCATGAGGGGGAGCGCCAACCCCCCTCACCGCTGCCCCTTTTTTCCCCATCATGAGGAAATGCTACACTCTTCCCCCTTATTGTATGAACCGGTTGGTGTGTGGGGGGGGGGGCTACACCCCCCTGGTGATTGGTGGAGGCCAGGGTGGTATTTACCTAGCAGGCCATTCATCTGGGCTGTGGGAGACTTGAACTCCGGTCCCCGCGTGTGTAAGACTGTAGTTCTATCGACTTAACCTAACCTACCTAACAGTGTCTACATAGAAAGTATGAGGTGTAGCTCCTGGTATCCCGCCTGCTAGCTGGCTATTGTGCAGTTTTGACTACTCTGACTTTTCAAAATTCGTTGTCAAATCTGGTCTTAAAGATGTGGATGGAGGTGGCTTCCATGACCTCCTTTTAGTGCGTTCCACTTCCTGATTACCCATACTGGGCACAAGTATTTCCTTACAATCCTTCGCCTCATTTGTGCTTCCATCTTTCACTTGTCTCCTCAGTATCTTGTATATTGTGACCATAGCCCCTCTGTTCCTTCCTAGTGTTGTGGGATTTAGTTCCATTAGTCTGTTATCGTAGCTTAACCCCCTTAGTTCGGGTACCAGTCTTGCTGCAAACCGCTGTACGCTTTAAATTTTGTCTTGATGCTACACAAGGTGTGGATTCCACTGAGGTGCTGCATATTCGGGTGTTGGTCTGACAAAGGTGTAGATTGCCTTGAAGAAGTCCTGATTTAGGGTTGACGAATGACAGTGAGTGGACAGCGCTTCGGATTCGTAGTCCTGAGGTTCCGGGTTCGATCCCCGGTGGAGGCGGAAACAAATGGTCAGAGTTTCTTTCACCCTGATGTCCTCTGTTCACTTAGTAGTAAATAGGTACCTGGGAATTAGACAGCTGCTACGGGCTGCTTCCTGGGTGTGTGTAACAAAAAGGAGGCCTGGTCGAGGACCGGGCCGCGGGGACGCTAAGCCACATAACAATCTCAAGGTAACCTCAAGGTAAGGTGAGGTAGGTGTCAAGTAGTTGCCAGGAAGGACTAGCGGGGAAGCTTGGCCGCCAATATACACCCTGTTGACCGCTCCTGGTGATCCACTGAGTGACTTTTCTCGTGGGCTATTAACCAGAATTTCCCTCCATAACCTTCGACGGCGGCGGGCCGTTAAAAATGGCGCGGCCCCGGCGGGAGGTGTCATGGCTTGCTGGCCCCCTCACTCCCTCTCCCTCCTTCCCTCTCCCTCCTTCCCTCTCTCATTACCCCTTCCCGTCTTTCCCCTTCTATCCTTCCATCCCCTCAGACGGTGGCGGGGGTGACAGCACCGTCCTGGTCGTGGTATGGGTCGTCCCCTTCAGACGGGGACAACTTGTTGCGTCCCTCCTCCAACAGTCCCCAAAATGTTGGCGGGAAAATTCTTGAGACACAAAGAGGCGTTTTCTTTGTGGGTTGAACGTTGCGTTTGAGGGTTGTGGTTGTATGGCACGTAAGTTAATGGTTGTGGTTGATAGTACTGATTGTGGTGGTGATTGTGATGGTTCTTAGGCTTTGGTGTGGCCCCATGTGTAGTGAAGGTTGTAACTGGTTCGAAACCAGGTAGGTTCTAATCCTCGTCACGGCTCTTTGTTGGTTTGTTCAATCTTGTAACTGGTTCTAGGGTTACATTTGGATTGTGTGCGTACTCACCGTGTTGTTGTTTGCGGGGGTTGAGCTCTGGTCCCACCTCCCCAACCCCCAATCAACTGGTGCACAGGTTCCATATTTACATTTGAAACTGTGTATGGAGTCAGTCTCCACCACATCACTGCCTAGTGCATTCCATTTACTAACTACTCTGACACTGAAAAGAACTTCTTTCTAACGACCCTGTGGCTCATTTGGGTACTCAGCTTCCACCTTTGTCCCCTTGTTCGCGTACCACCCGTGATTTCCCCTGAAAATGTTGTATGTGGTGATCATGTCTCCCCGAACTGTGTCTTCCAGCGACGTAAGGTGGACAAATTTGAACTTTTTCCAACTTCGTCGTATGCTTGACAAGTTACGGGCTCCATGCTGGGGCTGCATACTCCAAGATTAGTGTGATATATGTGGTTTACAAGGGTCTAAATGATTCCATATACAGATTTCTAAAGGTGATGTTAGCCAGCCTCGCATACGCCGCTGATATCTTTTTGGTGTGGGCTTCAGAAGACAGGTTCGGCGTGATATTCACCTCTATAGGTCCTTCTCTCTGTCCCTTTCTTGCCTGTGTGTGTGTGTGTGTGTGTGTGAGTGTGTGTGTGTGTGTACTTACCTACTTGTGCTTCCGGGGGTTGAGCTTCGGCTCTTTGGTCCCGCCTCTCAACTGTCAGTCAACTGGAGTCTACGATATCGTCTATATAGCCATGATAATAGGTCGAGATCGACCACGCAGGGCTGCCAAACTCGTAAAGTTTGAAAAATACTGAATAAGCTGTCATGATTGAGATGCAGCTGTTTCGTTTCTCCCTTCTTGCATTTATTATCTTCTCTCTTCCATCTTGCATGCCTTATCTCCTCCTTCCCTTCTTCCTTTTCCTGTGTGTCTCTCCCTCCCTTTCCCCCCCCCCCTTCTCTCTCCCTCCCTTTCTCTCTCCCTCCCTTTCTCCCCCCTTTCTCCCTTTCTTCTCCCCCCCTCCTCCCTCATAGCTAGGATCAGCACCTTGGCCTCCTCCTCACACCCCCCCCCCAATCACCTCTCATAGACTCAAGGGGATTAGCACCTAAGACGCCCTCCTTGCCTCATTTCTCCCTTGGAGACCTTGTTGGATTGGGGAGGAGGTCGGAAGGAGCCTAATCACCTCTTCAATTGCCTTAATATCGGACGGAGTTGATGGGTTTTGGCTCTGGGGTTTACCTATTCGTGGATACCTTATATGGGGTTTACCTATTCGTGGATACCATCTCTGAGGTTTACCTATTCGTGGATTCCATCTCTGAGGTTTACCTATTCGTGGATTCCATCTCTGAGGTTTACCTATTCGTGGATTCCATCTCTGGGCTTTACCTAATCGTGGATTTCATCTCTGGGGTTTACCTATTCGTGGATTTCATATCTGGGTTTACCTATTCGTGGATACCTTCTCTGGTTTACCTATTCGTGGATTTGATCTCTGGGGTTTACCTATTCGCGGATACCTTATCGGAGTTTACCTGCTGGGTTTACCCTGCTCTTGGTCTCCTTGTTTGGGTTTACTTAACTAGGGTTTACCTGCTCTGCTTCACCTGTTTAGGCTTCCTTGAGGTCTACCTGCTGGGCCCAGAGCTGGAGCCCGTCACTTGGCCTGGTGGAAGCTTAAGGGAAATCTGGAAAGGGGAGAGATTGACCGTTTCTTTGTTGGGAAGGGGAGCCGGTCGGCCGAGCGGACAGCACGCTGGACTTGTGATCCTGCGGTCCCGGGTTCAATCCCAGGCGCCGGCGAGAAACAACGGGCAGAGTTTCTTTCACCCTGTGCCCCTGTTACGTAGCAGTAAAATAGGTACCTGGGTGTTACTCAGCTGTCACGGGCTGCTTCCTGGGGGTGGAGGCCTGGTCGAGGACCGGGCCGCGGGGACACTAAAGCCCCGAAATCATCTCAAGATAACCTATAACCTATCTATCTAGGCCTAGGCGCTGAAAACGTCACTATCACTATTATTGACTTGATAGGACGCATTTTGATCTGATTGGTCGACTTCGTACAAGATGGAACGTTGTGGGTAGGGAAGTAGAGGTGAGAGGGGGGAGGGGGGGGGGTGTTGTATGGGTGGGGGGTGGGGGGTAACCTGAACACATAGTTTAGAATGGGTGTGAAGTAATCTATTTAATGGGGAGGTTTGGAGAGAATGAGAATGGGGTGGGGAAATGGGGAGCACCATCCAGAGGAAGAAATAGGGGATAGTAGCAGCATCCAGATGAAGAAATAGGGGATAGTAGCAGCATCCAGTGGAAGAAATAGGGGATAGTAGCAGCATCCAATGGAAGAAATAGGGGATGGTGGCAGCAATGGATGAGTCAGATGGTGGGAGTAATGGATGAGGGAATGGTGGTGGCTTGAAATGGGTCGGGAGGCAGGTGGGAGCATCCAGAGGAAGGGAAGGGGAGGGGCGGTGGATGAGATGGGACGGGAGGTGCGTAGCAGCATCCATAGCATGGAAGATTCCATTCCTTTAGTCTCTCCTTATAACTCATACCTCTCGGTTCCGGTGCCTTTCTCCAACTTTGTTTTGTGTCTATACCGGGCTAAGGGAAGAGGTACATTGATCCTAGGAACCACCGCAAGGTAACTCTTGTTAAGGTAACCCCCCCCCCCCCTTCCCCAACCCCCACCACCCCCTTCTTCTTCTTCCCCAACCCCCATCACCCCCTTCTTCTTCACCAACCCCCATCACCCCCTTTCTCTTCCCCTTTCTCTTCGTTAAGGTAAACCGCCCTTCCCCAACTCTCGTTAAGGTAAATCCCCCCCCCTTCCCCAATCCCCATCACCCCTTTCTCTTGCCATAACTCCAATCATTTAGATGTTGGGTCTCGCGGATTCGGTGGGAAATATTCATTGATTATTTTTCACTGCCAATCCGAAGGAGTTTCTACATCACAGGCGCCCCAGACCACATCAAGAGGCTGATGAGAGGGATTAGGTCCAATCCTCAGACGTCAGTAAGGCTCCCACCACCTTTGTCAAAGCATGCGGAGCTCGACCTTAAAGTTAATGGCTGTGTATCATCCTCTTGACCTGAAACTGAAAGAGGAACTATAAAGCCTGGTGCTTCGGCCGTCGCTGAACCGTATTGAGCCTTATGGCACTCCTTGGCTGGCGAGTTTATCTGTTTCTTGCCCCTCAGCGAATTTGACAGAATGATCACAACATATAATTTTGTGTCACTTGACAGGCGCATTGGATCCTACAGAGGCCGTCAAGACGTTGTTCAAGACTGAAGATCCAGCCTTACGGCCTTCGTCTCAGCACTGTCTTCCCTCCAAGCTCAATGATGGATGAAACGACTCATTTTGATACTGTAAATTCGACCTTATTAAATTGCTTGACATGATACCGTCTAGCCCTGAGGCCCAAGGGTCATGTTGGCACTAATACTCCAGGTGTAGCACGTTCTTGCCGCCAGATCTAAGCCAATGAGCCATTAGGATCAAAATTCACTTGTTGGTACCAGATGAATCACTTCATTGCACGAGGACGCCGGAAAATGATCCATTAGAGTCAAACCGAGACACTTTACCTTCGGGTATAGCACACTATTGCCACTTTCACCCCCATGAGACTCTGAAACAAACTAATTAGGGCTAAAAAGCGACCTTATAACGCCCAACATATCACTGTGTTGCCTCAAGCACCTAATCCATTAAAAAAGCCAAAAATCCTGCTTTTACATAACTTTTTATTACGCTGTTTTTTTTTTTTTTATCCCAAGACGCGCAAATAAGCCTTAAACCAGGGAACGTCTTGTTATAAGTCTAGATGTCGTTCTCTTGCACCAAATGATCCATTAGGTGCCTTATGACACCGGGCGTGGCGCTGTCTTGGCCCGAGGCGTGGATTAGGGGAGCATAAGGGCCAGACTCCAGGAGCGCCACATCAGGAGCTAGGGCTTGTGTGTCACAAGCAGATGTTCCGGCTTTTTTCTTCTCTGTCGTCTAATTGGCGGCTTGTTAGCACGAAGCACGTGACGTCAGCAGCCCGCATCTACGTTGAAAATAACACCTATTTCAGAACTGGATATATATATATATATATATATATATATATATATATATATATATATATATATATATATATATATATATATTATATATATATATATATATATATATATATATATATATATATATAATATATATATATATATATATATATATATATATATAGTATAATATGCAATTGACGATCACAAAACTGATCATTTTTATGCGGAAAATCCACAGAAAAATGTGGCAGAGTTTCTCACTTGTATCCCTTTTTGTGTAATGAAATTTTAAAATAAAGTTAGATATATATATACACACACTAAAAGAGTAGGGGTGGTAGGAGAAGAAAATATCAAAGTGCTCAGTAAGGATCCACAAGGTCTTCTCTGAGTACTCATTATTTTCTTCTCCGAGGCAATGGGTCCCTACACTCGCATCAGGTGGTGGTACCCCCTTCCATCATGCACAAGGCCTACTTGAAGAGCGACCTTCGCTGTTTTCTCTCTGGCGTAGAGTACTCTCCTCCCTTTCCCTTCCCTTCCCTTCCCTTCCCTTCCATCATTTCAATAACTGAAGAATTATCGCCTTTTTAGCCTGTCCTCTCCCATCTTCGAGCCCATCCCTTCTACTCCCTTCTAGCCCGTTCCAGCCCCTCCCATCGTTTGGAATTGAATGCAAATTGAGAGAATTGGATTCATAAATGTATGTACGGGTATAATCGGGTTTGCAGGGAATTACCAGGACATTAGTGATGTAAAAGTCATTACAGTTACAATCAATCGTTTCCAATCAAACACAATCGTTGTGATAACATAATGGGAGTTAGATTTAGACGCTGTATTTTGTCGCGGACAGTATATCCCGCAGTATACATATACAGGCCACATATGACTCGTGAGATATGTGAAACGAGTAATGACACATATAACTTTGATCTTTAAAATATATATACGAATCTTGATTCATATATAAAAGTCATGAAAGTCAATTTTTCATGAGATTAAACTAATTATCTTCACGAGTCCTGAAGGGAATAAGAAAGGGGAAGAGGGGTAAGGATAGAGAAGGAGATTAGGGATAAAGAGAGAGAATAGGCAGATGGGATAACATAAAGGGAAAGCCGAGATGGAGGGAAGATGGAGACTTGGTACCTCAAGGTAACCTCAAGGTAACCTCAAGGTAACCTCAAGGTAACCTCAAGGTAAACTCCTTCAGACCAAGTGTGGCTGACAGCTGAGCATTGATCTGTAAGGATGTAGATGTTTACCTAGAGTGTGTTCAAGGGTTGTCCACTCACCACCAGGGGATACCACAGTCCTGATCAGCTTATATGAAGCATTGATCCATCAAACTGTTGCGCTGTGCTGCCCACAGTGTACTCGCGTTGATGGATCACGGGTCCAGCGAGGGAATAGATATTTGTGGGGATATCTAGACTGTCTACCTCCTCCTCCTCCTTATCTATCGCCGCCTCCTCCTCTGCCTCCTCCAGTCATCTTCTGCCTCTCCTCCACTTCCTTCTTTCTTCGTTGTTTTGTTCTCCTCAAATGAACCGTCTGTTTTTTTCCCTCTTGTTCTGTTCCTTCTATTCCATTCTTTATCTCCCATTCCTTCTTGCTCTTCCACCTGCTCTCTCTCCCTGAACACTCTGCTCCTCCCCTTCCTCTCTTTCCTGCTTTTCACTGCTTGTTACCCTTTAGTTTCTTCCCATTCGCTTGTTGCCTTTTACTTCTTTCCTTGCTCCCTTCCCTCTCCTCCCTTCCTTCCCTGTCCCCTACCTTCCCTGCTCCCCCATCTCTTGCCTTGCTGTCTCCTCCCATCCCTGCTATCGCCATCCTTCCCCTATCTCTCCCCCCCCCCACTCCACCCCCACTAACACCCCCCCTCTCCCTCCACCCCCACTAACTCCCCCTCTCTCCCTCCACCCCCACTAACTCCCCCCCTCTCCCTCCACCCCCCTTTCCCTCCACCCCCACTAACTCCCCCTCTCCCTCCACCCCCACTAACTCCCCCTCTCCCTCCACCCCCACTAACCCCCCCTATCCCTCCACCCCCACTAACCCCCCCTATCCCTCTGCACCGTCATCTGTTTATCCTAGCCCTCAGCTTCAGCTGTTTATAATATCTATATTTTGTGTTACCATCTATACACGTGTGAAGGATTCCAGTATCTTCATAATCCTCTACAGCTGCAGTGATCCTCCTCTTCTCTAATCCCTGTCTAGGCATTACAGGTGTTTGGATTACCTTTAGCCAGCCAGCACTTGCGTCTCTGCTTCAGAAACCTCTCCATCCAAGGTCAGTGGGGTTATGGGCGTGAGACTTCTTCCCCCCCCCCCTTCAAGTACCCTTCACCCCCCTTCCTCTTGGGATGGGAGGGGAAGGGGGATCGTTCGTCTTGCGGTGGATGAAAGAAGAATCTGAGAGTGATGAGGGGAAATCTGGGCTCATTTCCACATCAATGAGGATGGCGCGGAGTCTCCCCCCCCCCCACCTGCTCTCTCCACCACACCTATCCCCCGCCCACCTGCTCTCTCCACCACACCCATCGCCGCCCACCTGTAATCCACTACACCCATTCCAGATCCACATACACCAACGGGGTGTGAAAGGAATTGTTTTTATGAAAATTATTTCTTTCAAAAATCTTGTGCTCGTTCAACGTCCTCCCAGCGAGTATAAGAAATATTGCCGGAACAACCGTGGACATCTTCAAGAGAAAAGTAGATTGTTTCCTCCAAGGAGTGCCGGACCAACCGGGCTGTGGTGGGTATGTGGGCCTGCGGGCCGCTCCAAGCAACAGCCTGGTGGACCAAACTCTCACAAGTCAAGCCTGGCCTCGGGCCGCTCCAAGCAACAGCCTGGTGGACCAAACTCTCACAAGTCAAGCCTGGCCTCGGGCCGCTCCAAGCAACAGCCTGGTGGACCAAACTCTCACAAGTCAAGCCTGGCCTCGGGCCGCTCCAAGCAACAGCCTGGTGGACCAAACTCTCACAAGTCAAGCTTGGCCTCGGGCCGGGCTTGGGGAGTAGAAGAACTCCCAGAACCCCATCAACCATGTATAGATATATACATTTAGCTCGACACCTATGGTATGCATTCTGTATATTTGAAAGCTAAGCTGACTTACCAGCCTCACCTAACTTTACAAGGCCGACTATTCCTCAGTGTTGGCTAACTTAAAAACAAATTTATGGAGAATAAAAACTTGTGTATCAAGAAAGTTAATGTTTTATCTATATACAATTCCCATGAAGATATATGATGGTAGTGGTTCCTGCTTGACCCGGTGTATGCAGACAAGGAGTCACAGTAACGTGGCTGAAATATGTTGACCAAACCACACACTAGAAAGTGAAGGGACGACGACGTTTCGGTCCGTCCTGGACCACAATGGAATTTATTATTAACATCTTTATTGACAAAATTAATTACAATTTTACTTAATCTGAGGATTTTGATAGTCTTATTAAAGTGAGGATAATGCTGGTATTCACTGTCACGCAAGACAGAGGGTCATACACAAGACAATAGGTCTAAACTGTAGGCTGAAGCCAATCAATGGAATTGAGTGGTCCAGGACGGATCGAAACGTCGTCGTCCCTTCACTTTCTAGTGTGTGGTTGACCTGGTGTAGCTCCTGCTTGGCTCCTGCTTGGCTCCTGCTTGACCAACAGAGGGTCAAGCAGGAACCTGAATCAAGACGTATGTGGCAGCCAAGATGGGGACACAAGTCAACCCGTTCTCGCAAATTTAATAAGTCAATATTGACTTATTAAATATGTGCATAGGTGACATACTTAACATAATAGATACCCTTAAAAAGATTCATAGAAAACACCGACCTTACCTAACCTTGTTAGTATCTTAAGATAAACATCTTATTGCTTCGTAATTACAATTATTACCTAACCTATAATAGGTATAGGTTAAGTAATAATTGTAATTACGAAGCAATAAGATGCTTATCTTAAGATACTAACAAGGTTAGGTAAGGTTGGTGTTTTTCTATGAATCTTTTTAAGGGTATCTATTATGTTTAATATATCACCTATGCACGTAGTTAATAAGTCAATATTGACTTTACGAATTTGCGAGAACGGGTTGCACAAGTATAGTCCCACGCCACTTCTCTGCCATTGACTCCATGGGCGTAGCGAGACAGCCAGTGGAGACTAAAGAATTATGGGACTAGAAAACAAGGCTCTCTCTCTGCTGGACATTAGGCAGAGGCGCGGCTTCTCTTAATGATATCATTAACTTCATCCTGTTTTCCCTTGAATTTTCCGCAGTGCAGGTTATAAAGTCAGAATTGATTCGCTTCTGCCTTGCCTCAAACATATTTGTATACAATGTGGATTTGGCATGAAGGTGGAGAGAGACTATAGGACGGATGTGCTGCGAATCCAGACGTGCTATGTCTATCTATCTATCTATCCATCCATCTATCTATATCTATTTTGTATTTTTTGGGGAGAGGAGTGGCAAAGGGAGCCGACACCACTACTTGCTTGTTTGATACCTGGTTGATGGGGTTCTGGGAGTTGTTCTACTCCCCAAGCCCGGCCCGAGGCCAGGCTTGACTTGTGAGAGTTTGGTCCACCAGGCTGTTGCTTGGAGCGGCCCGAGGCCAGGCTTGACTTGTGAGAGTTTGGTCCACCAGGCTGTTGCTTGGAGCGGCCCGAGGCCAGGCTTGACTTGTGAGAGTTTGGTCCACCAGGCTGTTGCTTGGCCCGCAGGCCCACATACCCACCACAGCCCGGTTGGTCCGGCACTTCTTAGCCTGCAATCCACTCTCCACTACCTTGGAGTGGGCACAGGAGGTAGGTCGGTGGTGTTGGTGTTTTGGGAGGAGGAGGAGGAAGGGGAGGTAAGGAGACGAGACTTCTTATGAGTGATGGCAAGACTATTCTTCACTTGACTCCATAATTCACGGGGATTTTCGTGGGGTTAAGGGATGGGGATTGATGGGGAGGGACAGGCCTGGATGGGCTGGTGGTGCTTTTAGAGTTTGAGGATCTGGTGTGTGTGTCGTTTGACTCTGTAGGTAGTCCTGTGGTCTCCCTGAACACACACACACACACACACACACACACACACACACACACACACACACACACACACACACACACACACACACACACACACACACACACACACACACACACACACACACACACAGGGTGAGGTCACTGTGCTAGGAGAAAGGGAGGTAAACCAGGCGGCCTTGGAGGAGTTCGAAATTACGAGAGAGGAGGTCAAGAGACACCTGCTGGATCTGGATGTTAGAAAGGCTGTTGGTCCAGATGGGATCTCACCATGGGTACTGAAAGAGTGTGCAGAGGCACTTTGCCTGCCACTCTCCATAGTGTATAGTAAGTCACTAGAGACGGGAGACCTACCAGAAATATGGAAGACGGCGAATGTGGTCCCAATATACAAAAAGGGCGACAGACAAGAGGCACTGAACTACAGGCCAGTGTCCTTGACTTGTATACCATGCAAGGTGATGGAGAAGATCGTGAGAAAAAACCTGGTAACACATCTGGAGAGAAGGGACTTCGTGACAAATCGCCAACATGGATTCAGGGAGGGTAAATCTTGCCTTACAGGCTTGATAGAATTCTACGATCAGGTGACACAGATTAAGCAAGAAAGAGAGGGCTGGGCGGACTGCATTTTCTTGGATTGTCGGAAAGCCTTTGACACAGTACTGCATAAGAGGCTGGTACATAAGCTGGAGAGACAGGCAGGTGTAGCTGGTAAGGTGCTCCAGTGGATAAGGGAGTATCTAAGCAATAGGAAGCAGAGAGTTACGGTGAGGGGTGAGACCTCCGATTGGCGTGAAGTCACCAGTGGAGTCCCACAGGGCTCTGTACTCGGTCCTATCTTGTTTCTGATATATGTAAATGATCTCCCGGAGGGTATCGATTCATTTCTCTCAATGTTTGCGGACGATGCTAAAATTATGAGAAGGATTAAAACAGAAGAGGACTGTTTGAGGCTTCAAGAAGACCTAGACAAGCTGAAGGAATGGTCGAACAAATGGTTGTTAGAGTTTAACCCAACCAAATGTAATGTAATGAAGATAGGTGTAGGGAGCAGGAGGCCAGATACAAGGTATCATCTGGGAGAGGAAATTCTTCAGGAGTCAGAGAAGGAAAAAGACTTGGGGGTTGATATCACGCCAGACCTGTCTCCTGCAGCACATATCAAGCGGATAACATCAGCGGCATATACCAGGCTGGCCAACATACGAACGGCATTCAGAAACTTGTGTAAAGAATCATTCAGAACTTTGTATACCACATATGTCAGGCCAATCCTGGAGTATGCAGCCCCAGCATGGAGTCCATATCTAGTCAAGGATAAGACTAAACTGGAAAAGGTTCAAAGGTTTGCCACCAGACTAGTACCCGAGCTGAGAGGTATGAGCTACGAGGAGAGACTACGGGAATTAAACCTCACTTCGCTGGAAGACAGAAGAGTTAGGGGGGACATGATCACCACATTCAAGATTCTGAAGGGGATTGATAGGGTAGATAAAGACAGTCTATTTAACACAAGGGGAACACGCACAAGGGGACACAGGTGGAAACTGAGTGCCCAAATGAGCCACAGAGATATTAGAAAGAACTTTTTTAGTGTCAGAGTGGTTGACAAATGGAATGCATTAGGAAGTGATGTGGTGGAGGCTGACTCCATACACAGTTTCAAGTGTAGATATGACAGAGCCCGATAGGCTCATGAATCTGTACACCTGTTGATTGACGGTTGAGAGGCGGGACCAAAGAGCCAGAGCTCAACCCCCGCAAACACAACTAGGTGAGTACAACTAGGTGAGTACACACACACACACACACACACACATACATACATACATACATACATACATAGAGAGATAGATAGATATCCTGTAAACATTAAGTGGAGTTCACCTTTGCGATAACAGCCATTCAGTGATCACCAGTCACCCACCACCCACGTGACTGTTTGGGAGGTCACGTGACGCCTCTGTAAACACCGTGTGATGCGCATGCGCAGCTGCCCAATAACTTGCGTAACAAATCCTAAACGACCAATTCGCGTCTCCTCTTTGAAGGGCGCCAGTCCCTCGGAATATTCTGAGCATGCGCAGAGAGGCTTTACAGGGGTATCTCTTAATGGCTGTAGTGTGGTAATAATGTATTCAAGGTATTCTGAACCTGCGTAGCGAAGCTGTAAGGAATGTCTTCAAGTGGCTTTAGTCTGGTTATATTTATGTAGAGAAAACATGTGAGATTTAGTTAAGGAGTTAGTGGTACCTTTGTGTGGGGCTGACCTAGCCTGACCTTACCCTAGACACACACACACACACACACACATATATGGGGGCCTCGTAGCCTGGTGGATAGCGCGCAGGACTCGTAATTCAGTGGCGCGGGTTCGATTCCCGCACGAGGCAGAAACAAATTGGCAAAGTTTCTTTCACCCTAAGTGCCCCTGTTACCTAGCAGTAAATAGGTACCTGGGAGTTAGTCAGCTGTCACGGGCTGCTTCCTGGGGTGTGTGTGTGTGTGTGGGAAAAAAAAAAGTAGTTAGTAAAACAGTTGATTGACAGTTGAGAGGCGGGCCGAAAGAGCAAAGCTTAACCCCCGTAAAAACACAACTAGTAAACACACACACACACACACACACACATACACACACACACACATACACACACACACACACACACACACACATATTTTAGATTTAGACTTTTTATTCAGGTTAAGGTTATGCATTGAGTTACATGCATAATGTTGGATTTAAAGATATATTACATACAATACCACAAGTACGAATAGCGTTTCGCGCAAGGTAATTTTAGATTTAATTATCCCAACAGATAAAAGGATATTTTAACAGGGGAGAACGAAGAAATAGAGCAGACGCTGAAGCCATCCTGGAGATAAGAAAGAAAATATTTTCTTTATTTACAGAGATAAAAAGAAATCCATAATATTTTTGTCACATAAGTAAACAAAACAAATTAAATGTTCATCCGTATTGGATATATACTTACAAGAAATGGTGAAATCTTAAAGCTTAGCATTAAGTATTAAGCTTGTTGACCACACCACATACTAGAAGGTGAAGGGACGACGACGTTTCGGCCCGTCCTGGACCATTCTCAAGTTGATTGTGATGAGGAATGTTGTTGTTGTTATAGATTCAGCTACTCGAAACAAGCTCCAAGTAGCACGGGCTATGATGAGCCCGTAGTGGACTTACCTGGCACAGGAGCGGGGCAAGTAGCACGGGCTATGGTGAGCCCGTAGTGGACTTACCTGGCATAGGAGCGGGGCAAGTAGCACGGGCTATGGTGAGCCCATAGTGGACTTACCTGGCCCAGGAGCGGGGCAAGTAGCACGGGCTATGGTGAGCCCGTAGTGGACTTACCTGGCACAGGAACGGTGCAAGTAGCACGGGCTATGGTGAGCCCGTAGTGGACTTCCCTGACACAGGAGCGGGGCAAGTAGCACGGGCTATGGTGAGCCCGTAGTGGACTTACCTGACACAGGAGCGGGGCAAGTAGCACGGGCTATGGTGAGCCCGTAGTGGACTTACCTGGCACAGGAGCGGGGCAAGTAGCACGGGCTATGGTGAGCCCGTAGTGGACTTCCCTGACACAGGAGCGGGGCAAGTAGCACGGGCTATGGTGAGCCCGTAGTGGACTTACCTGCCACAGGAGCGGGGCAAGTAGCACGGGCTATGGTGAGCCCGTAGTGGACTTACCTGACACAGGAGCGGTGCTGTGTGTGTGATGAGGAAGTTGATGCAGGCAATAAATAGCCAAGAGAGAGAGAGGGTGAGGAACAACCCTCACTTTAAAAACTTAAAGCTTAGCATCCCAAAAAGCAAGATACAAGTTTAAGATCTGGGCAGCTTCTTCATGAACGATATCCAAAACTGGCAAGTTGGCAGCACAAAATTAGTGAACCATTAGAAGAAAGATAAAAATAAAGATAAAGATAAAGATATAATGTGGTATACACCTAGTTTACAAAGGCATTTGATAAACCTAACTATGGGGTGATAGTCCATAAAATGAGATAACTGGGATAACAGGTAAACTAGGGCGATGGATATTAATTTCCTCTCAAACCGAATGCTATCGTGAGGTTATCTTGAGATGATTTTGGGGCTTAGCGTCCCCGCGGCCCGGTCCTCGACCGGGGAGTAGAAGAACTCCCGAAACCCTCTCCAGGTGTCGAGTACAGGTGTGTGGGGACTCGGATGAAGGGGGAGGAGGGGGGTAGACAAGGGTAGACAGACAGGTGTTTGGGTCGCGTCTACCAGGACGGGCAGCCAAAAGTGGGGGGGGAGGGGGGGGGTTAAGGGAGGTGGGGGGCGTTAGTGGGGAGGGGGGGTTAAGGGAGGTGGGGGGGGCGTTAGTGGGGGGGGGGGGGGTAGTGGTGTTGGTCCGGACATATAGCGGGGCATGGCGAACGTGACGAGGCCATTGGACTGTTTACCAATGGCTGCGGTAATCACCCGTGACCTTCCCCTCCCCCCCCCCCCCTCCGCTCCCTCTCTCTCAAGAGCAAATTACCCCCTATTTCCCCCCACCTTCTCCCCCCACTCGTCTTATACGTGGGAACGTTGGGGATTCCCCCTTTGGCTTTGTTAGACTCATCACGGGATCTCAAACCCCTTGTTCCATTTCCACTACCCTCCCCTACCTCTCCCCCCCCCCCCCCCCCTACCTCACTCTTGCTGCACCAAACAGGAGGCGACTGTGCTCTTTTACCGGGATGTTAAATAAATGTTCTTTGTAATGGATAAGTTTTTAATAAGACAGATCGGAGCTTCATTCAGGAAAGAGGACTTCTTTTCTGTCCGAAACACTACGCATGCTAGTGGCTTTACAACCATGTGAGAACGCTTGTATATATAAATAAGTCATATATATATATATATATATATATATATATATATATATATATATATATATATATATATATATATATATATATATATATATATAATATGGGTCGCCCTCCTGGGCTGAGGTATGCTGAACTCTGTAACTACTATATGTATACTGGAACACTTGATGATATATTGGACTTGTACCCAAGATTGACTATGTAATACATATATTATACAATGTATTGTGCCGATACAATGTGTAATAGCTTGGTGGACCAAACTCACAAGTCAGGCCGGGCTTGGGGAGTAGAAGAACTCTCAGAGCCCCATCCAGGTACAATCCAGGTACAAGAGCTGTCTAGTGGAGACCTTGTACTTGTGTCTTGGCTCTGTAGTAACTTATTCTCTTCTTACGAATCTTACATGGCACCATAAATGGTCTGTTATGAATTCTAAAATAACAGCTCCATATTTAGAACTTTCTAGAACACCAATTATGCTGTTCCTTCTATAACAACAGAGGCTTTACAACGCCTGTGATGATGTTCTTCTAAGCACTGTTGTTCTGTTGAACGGAATACTGTTTGGTGAACAGATTTCCTTCCAGATAAGGCGAGATATTCGGCCTAGAAAAGTCAAGGTTTTGGCTGCGAGAGAAGACAAAAAAAACTCTCGAAACTGGCCGGAGGTAAGCCACAGGTAAGCCCAGGGAAGTAGTTGAGGCAGCGGGGAGATTACCCTGATGGGCCTCCCTGTCTCCGACCCCTAAGACTGTCTTATGTTGATATATTTTCCACCACCCACACCTTCTGTGTCTCCCTTACCCTTACCTTCCCCTTTGTCATCCATACTGGTCCCCATCCCTCATCCATCTTCCCCTTTGTCATCCATACTGGTCCCCTCCCTCATCCACCTCCCCTTTGTCATCCATACTGGTCTCCCTCCCTCACTCCATCTCTCCTAAAGCCCCTGCCCCCCCCCCCCGCCCTCCCTTTCTAAGGGGGTGAGAAGGGGTGAATTCAAACCATTATGTGCATGCCTCAAGGGAATGCTTGCTCCAGACATTCGTCCATGCACTTTGAAATACTTGAGAAAATTCTAACCAGTCACATGGTAAGAAAAAAATGCTTCCCAACCTAGAGGAGGCCTGGTCGAGGACCGGGCCGCTAGGACGTTGAGCCCCGAAATCATAACTTACACTATTTTTCTCAGTTTTTATAACTTTCCTCTCACCTTTATCTCTAAAAGAGAATAAAGACATGTAGGGAAGTAGAGTCCCGGTCGGCCGAGCGGACAGCACGCGGGACTTGTGATCCTGTGGTCCTGGGTTCGATCCCAGGCGCCGGCGAGAAACAATGGGCAGAGTTTTTTTCACCCTATGCCCCTGTTACCTTGCAGTAAAATAGGTACCTGGGTGTTAGTCAGCTGTCGCGGGCTGCTTCCTGGGGGTGGAGGCCTGGTCGAGGACCGGGCCGCGGGGACACTAAAAGCCCCGAAATCATCTCAAGATAACCTCAAGAGAGTATCGCTTGCGAAGCCCCTCTCCTCACTAGAGGATAGGGGACAGACTAAGAGTTTTCTATCCCAAGAGGATGAGTCGAGATTTGTTTCTTATCTTGGTTGGCTTTCGTGTGTGTATGGTATCAGTGACCTTGTTTTAATGAGGGTAAATAGTTAAGAAATTCGTGAGTTTTACTCCATTTCCCCTTGACACCTCTGTCTCATTCCCTTCTCTCACTTCTCCCATGTGTTTCTCTCACCTCTACCTCATATCTTCCTCTCTGTTGTCATTGGTTTGATAACTCTTCACTTGCACACACCCATTGCTACACTCCACACACTCCCACACTCCACAAACACACACCGCCCCCACACAACGCCCACAGACAACGCCCCCCCCCCAACACACACCGCCCCCCCCCCACACACACTGCCCCCACACACCGCCCCCCCCCCCCACACACTGCCCCCCCACACACTGCCCCCCCCAACGCCCCCCCCCCCCCACACACACACACGCCCACACCGCCTCACATTCCAGTGTCTTTTAAGACCTTCACATTATTTCAAAATATTTGTGTGGTATTTTGGTCGTGTCGGGCACCAGAGGGCGAGATGCTGGGTAATACCCCGGGGGCAGACATGTCACTTGGCTTACCTGGAGCATACCTGGAGAGGGTTTCGAGAGTTCTACTCCCCAAGCCCGGCCCGCAGGCCCACTACAGCCCGGTTGGTCCGGCACTTCTTGCAAGAATTGGTCTAGTCGCCTCTTGAAGATATCCACCGTTGTTCCGGCAATATTTCTAATGCTTGCTGGGAGGGTGTTGAACAGGGTGTTGAACAGGGTGTTGAACAGCTGTGGACCTCCGATGTTCAGACAGTGTTCTCTGTTCACATATCCTGTGCGTAGGTTAGAACCCTCATCACGGCACTTGTGGATTTGTTCAGTGCTTCCTGATTGGTGCCTATGGCACCTCTACTCTTCACTGGTTTGGACACTGTCCCAGACTCTACCTGGGCACTGCTCCACCACGGCACTGCTCTGCCTGGCAGCAGGGGCCCCGTCACTGCTCTGCCTGGCAGCAAGGTTCCCGGCACTGCTCTGCCTGGCAGCAGGGGCCCCGGCACTGCTCTGCCTGGCAGCAAGGGCCCCGGCACTGCTCTGCCTGGCAGCAGGGGCCCCGTCACTGCTCCGCCTGGCAGCAGGGGCCCCGGCTCTGCTCCGCCTGGCAGCAGGGGCCCGGCACTGCTTTGTCTGGCAGCAGGGGCCCCGGCACTGCTCTGCCTGGCAGCAGGGGCCCCGGCACTGCTCTGCCTGGCAGCAAGGGCCCCGGCACTGCTCTGCCTGGCAGCAAGGGCCCCGGCACTGCTCTGCCTGGCAGCAAGGGCCCCGCACTGCTCTGCCTGGCAGCAGGGGCCCCGTCACTGCTCTGCCTGGCAGCAGGGGCCCGGCACTGCTCTGCCTGGCAGCAGGGGCCCCGGCACTGCTCTGCCTGGCAGCAGGGGCCCCGTCACTGCTCTGCCTGGCAGCAGGGGCCCGGCACTGCTCTGCCTGGCAGCAGGGGCCCCGGCTCTGCTCCGCCTGGCAGCAGGGGGCCCGGCACTGCTCTGTCTGGCAGCAGGGGCCCCCGTCACTGCTCTGCCTGGCAGCAAGGGGCCCCGGCACTGCTCTGCCTGGCAGCAAGGGCCCCGGCACTGCTCTGCCTGGCAGCAAGGGCCCCGGCACTGCTCTGCCTGGCAGCAAGGGCCCCGCACTGCTCTGCCTGGCAGCAGGGGCCCCGTCACTGCTCTGCCTGGCAGCAGGGGCCCGGCACTGCTCTGCCTGGCAGCAGGGGCCCCGTCACTGCTCTGCCTGGCAGCAGGGGCCCCGGCACTGCTCTGCCTGGCAGCAGGGGCCCCGGCACTGCTCTGCCTGGCAGCAAGGGCCCCGGCACTGCTCTGCCTGGCAGCAAGGGCCCCGGCACTGCTCTGCCTGGCAGCAAGGGCCCCGCACTGCTCTGCCTGGCAGCAGGGGCCCGGCACTGCTCTGCCTGGCAGCAGGGGCCCGGCACTGCTCTGCCTGGCAGCAGGGGCCCCGGCTCTGCTCCGCCTGGCAGCAGGGGCCCGGCACTGCTCTGCCTGGCAGCAGGGGCCCCGGCACTGCTCTGCCTGGCAGCAGGGGCCCCGGCACTGCTCTGCCTGGCAGTAGGGGCCCCCGGCACTGCTCTGCCTGGCAGCAGGGGCCCCGGCACTGCTCTGCCTGGCAGCAGGGGCCCCGGCACTGCTCTGCCTGGCAGCAGGGGCCCCGGCACTGCTCTGCCTGGCAGCAAGGCCCCGGCACTGCTCTGCCTGGCAGCAGGGGCCCCGGCACTGCTCTGCCTGGCAGCAAGGCCCCGGCACTGCTCTGCCTGGCAGCAGGGGCCCCGGCACTGCTCTGCCTGGCAGCAAGGCCCCGGCACTGCTCTGCCTGGCAGCAGGGGCCCCGGCACTGCTCTGCCTGGCAGCAGGGGCCCCCGGCACTGCTCTGCCTGGCAGCAGGGGCCCCGGCACTGCTCTGCCTGGCAGCAGGGGCCCCGGCACTGCTCTGCCTGGCAGCAGGGGCCCCCGGCACTGCTCTGCCTGGCAGCAGGGGCCCCGTCACTGCTCTGCCTGGCAGCAGGGGCCCCGGCACTGCTCTGCCTGGCAGCAGGGGCCCCGTCACTGCTCTGCCTGGCAGCAGGGGCCCCGGCACTGCTCTGCCTGGCAGCAGGGGCCCCGGCACTGCTCTGCCTGGCAGCAGGGGCCCCGGCACTGCTCTGCCTGGCAGCAGGGGCCCCGGCACTGCTCTGCCTGGCAGCAGGGGCCCCGGCACTGCTCTGCCTGGCAGCAGGGGCCCCGGCACTGCTCTGCCTGGCAGCAGGGGCCCCGGCACTGCTCTGCCTGGCAGCAGGGGCCCCGGCACTGCTCTGCCTGGCAGCAGGGGCCCCGGCACTGCTCTGCCTGGCAGCAAGGGCCCCGGCACTGCTCTGCCTGGCAGCAAGGGCCCCGGCACTGCTCTGCCTGGCAGCAAGGGCCCCGGCACTGCTCTGCCTGGCAGCAGGGGCCCCGGCACTGCTCTGCCTGGCAGCAGGGGCCCCGGCACTGCTCTGCCTGGCAGCAGGGGCCCCGGCACTGCTCTGCCTGGCAGCAGGGGCCCCGGCACTGCTCTGCCTGGCAGCAGGGGCCCCGGCACTGCTTTGCCTGGCAGCAGGGGCCCCGGCACTGCTCTGCCTGGCAGCAGGGGCCCCGGCACTGCTCTGCCTGGCAGCAGGGGCCCCGGCACTGCTCTGCCTGGCAGCAGGGGCCCCGGCACTGCTCTGCCTGACAGCAGGGGCCCCGGCACTGCTCTGCCTGGCAGCAGGGGCCCCGTCACTGCTCTGCCTGGCAGCAGGGGCCCCGGCACTGCTCTGCCTGGCAGCAGGGGCCCCGGCACTGCTCTGCCTGGCAGCAGGGGCCCCGGCACTGCTATGCCTGGCAGCAGGGGCCCCGGCACTTAGGGACGTAACCTCCCCGCCAGGGATCAGCTGCTAGTCCATATAATTAGAATCCTTCAGGGAGTTGCCACCCTGCCACCTGCCACCCTGCCACCTGCCACCCTGCCACCTGCCACCCTGCCACCTGCCACCCTGCCACCTGCCACCCTGCCACCTGCCACCCTGCCACCCTGCCACCTTGCACCCTGCCACCCTGCCACCTGCCACCCTGCCACCTGCCACCCTGCCACCTGCCACCCTGCCACCTGCCACCCTCGCCTGCCACCAGTTGACGGGTGGCAAGGGACGGGTGGTCACCAGGAGTTAGCACCTGGTGATCTCTTAACACCATTCCAGGTTACCAGGGGTTCAGTGAGAGGTAAATAGGCTATCTACCTATCGTGATATCAGGTATCCTTTGGAGGTGTTTATCCAGTTCTCTCTTGAACACTGTGAGGGGTCGGCCAGTTATGTCCCTTATGTGTAGTGGAAGCGTGTTGAACAGTCTCGGGCCTCTGATGTTGATAGTTCTCTCTTGAACACTGTGAGGGGTCGGCCAGTTATGCCCCTTATGTGTAGTGGAAGCGTGTTGAACAGTCTCAGGCCTCTGATGTTGATAGTTCTCTCTTGAACACTGTGAGGGGTCGGCCAGTTGATGTCCCTTATGTGTAGTGGAAGCGTGTTGAACAGTCTCGGGCCTCTGATGTTGATAGTTCTCTCTTGAACACTGTGAGGGGTCGGCCAGTTATGTCCCTTATGTGTAGTGGAAGCGTGTTGAACAGTCTTGGGCCTCTGATGTTGCTAGTTCTCTCTTGAATACTGTGAGGGGTCGGCCAGTTATGTCCCTTATGTGTAGTGGAAGCGTGTTGAACAGTCTTGGGCCTCTGATGTTGCTAGTTCTCTCTTGAACACTGTGAGGGGTCGGCCAGTTATGTCCCTTATGTGTAGTGGAAGCGTGTTGAACAGTCTCGGCCTCTGATGTTGCTAGTTCTCTCTTGAACACTGAGTGTACACACACACACACACACACGTGTGTGTGTGTACACTCACTTAATTGTAATCACCTAATTGTGCTTGCGGGGGTTGAGCTCTGGCTCCTTGGTCCCGCCTCTCAACCGTCAATCAACTGATGTACAGATTCCTGAGCCTACTGGGCTCTACTGGATCATATCTACATTTGAAACTGTGTATGGAGTCTGCCTCCACCACATTACTGCCTGTGTGTGTGTGTGTGTGTGTGTGTGTGTGTGTGTGTGTGTGTGTGTGTGTGTGTGTGTGTATGACCTTCAGGTCCACACCGTAGTAAAAGTACTGAAAGACAGAAACACAGAAAAGTATTGAAAGGTTTCACATTAGCAAATTTCAGGATCTAAATTGGCTTCAGAAATAACATTCTCCTAACACATTGTTTATTTAACTAATGTTGATTGTTTGTGTTTACAGATATGGTTGATTTTTTAAGGTATATTTTTTTTAGGTTAGTAAATATATTACGTCATTTTGTTATGTTGGGGTTACTTGAGATATGAGAATTATTTCCTGGGTTTTCACATGGGTAAAAAGGTTGAGAATACGTTGGTTTACAATACTATATCCCCATATATATATATATATAATATATATATATAATATATATATATATATATATATATATTATATATATATATATATATATATATATATATATATATATATATATATATATATATATATGCAGAATAACCACATATGAAAAATAGAAAATGCTTCAGTCAGTCTGGTGTTGACAAAGGCTTTAACAAAGCCGAAACGTTCACCTCATTTCATATTTCTCTGTGGATTTTCCGCATAAAATGATCAGTGTTTTGTGATCGTCAATTGCATATATATATATATATATATATATATATATATATATATATATATATATATATATATATATATATATATATATATATATATATATATATATATATATATGCTCTTCAGCCCATTGCTTCTACTGATAAAATGGAAGCCCCTTATACTCAGCCTCCTAACTCCTTATACCATCTTCCGAGCCTTTCCCCCTCCCCCCCACCCATTCCCCCTCCCCTTACCCTGATCCTCTTTCCCTAAAGTCACCCCTTACGAAATTCCCCTTACCCTCACCCCCTTATTATTTCCCCTTACCCCTGCTTCCTAATACCATCTGGCATGGCCTCATATGTCCAAGTGATGCTGACGTCACATTAATTTCCCTTACTGTGATTGGCTGAGGGGATTACAAGCGCGGAGGGGGGGGGGGGGGGGTCAAGGCGAAATAGGGAAGGGGATTTTCCGCTTCTTGGACCGACCGTGTAATTGGGCTATTGTCCTTGCTTGTGTCCTAGTATATGCGGGGGAAAACCCCACATGTGAAAAAATGGAGAATTGCTAAACACGTTTTCGGCTTAAATCGCCTTCATCGGATTGTTGTTATAGATTCAGCTACTCGAAACAAGTTCAAGTAGCACGGGCTATGGTGATCCCGTAGTGAACTTTATTGGCACAGGAGAGGACGCCTTCATCGAAGCATAGTAGAATGAAGAAGACGGTATCCTAATATATATATATATATATATATATATATATATATATATATATATATATATATATATATATATACATATATATATATATATACCTTGAGGTGCTTCCGGGGTTTAGCGTCCCCGCGGCCCGGTCGTCGACCAGGCCTCCTGGTTGCTGGACTGGTCAACCAGGCTGTGGACGCGGCTGCTCGCAGCCTGACGTATGAGTCACAGCCTGGTTGATCATGTATCCTTTGGAGGCGGTCACCCGGTCTTCACCCTTCCTTCACCCGGTCTTGGTCAGGACCGGTTTGGGTAGGCACTGGCGAGGAGTGCCAACATCTGGCACTGCTCACTCCTCCGGCGAGGAGTGCCAACATCTGGCACTCCTCACTCGCTAAGGGCCTAAGGAAATTATCAGGGGGGGAAAAGGCTAAGCCAGTATAGTTATAGTTCACAGAAGAGTGTGTGTGTGAGGACTCACCTTGTAGTGATTCCCTAGGATCAACGTCCCCGCGGCCCGGTCTCTGACCAGGCCTCTGGGTTGGGGGGTGTCTGGTCATTTGGTCCGATGGACGCGGCTGCTGGCAGCCTGGCGATCACAGTCTGGGTGATCAGAGCTCCTGGGGAACGGAAGAGGGAGGGAAGAGGAAGGGAAGAGGGAGGGAAAGAAGGGCGATAATGAACCAGGGAGAGAGGGAAATAGAGAATAAACATACAGGTGCAACGAAGAGAAAGAAAAGGAGGTTCGAGAATTTAAGAGAATGTGAAGGTTTTGGAACAGAGACGAGAATAGGGGTGGGGCAGGAAGGGAGAGGGGTGGGGCAGGAAGGGAGAGGGGTGGGGCAGAAAGGGAGAGGGGTGGGGCAGAAAGGGAGAGGGGTGGGGCAGGAAGGGAGAGGGTGGGGCAGAAAGGGAGAGGGGTGGGGCAGAAAGGGAGAGGGGTGGGGCAGGAGGGAGAGGGTGGGGCAGAAAGGGAGAGGGGTGGGGCAGGAAGGGAGAGGGGTGGGGCAGAAAGGGAGAGGGGTGGGGCAGAAAGGGAGAGGGGTGGGGCAGAAAGGGAGAGGGGTGGGGCAGGAAGGGAGAGGGTGGGACAGAAAGGGAGAGGGGTGGGGCAGGAAGGGAGAGGGTGGGACAGAAGGGAGAGGGGTGGGGGCAGGAAGGGAGAGGGTGGGGCAGAAAAAGGGAGAGGGTGGGGCAGAAAGGGAAGATGGGTGAGACAGAAGGGAGATGGGTGAGACAGAAAGGGAGATGGGTGAGACAGAAAGGGAGAGGGGAGGAGCAGAAAGGGAGAGGGGTGGGGCAGGAAGGGAGAGGGTGGGACAGGAAGGGAGAGGGTGGGACAGGAAGGGAGAGGGTGGGGCAGAAAGGGAGAGGGTGGGGCAGAAAGGGAGAGGGTGGGACAGAAAGGGAGAGAGAGAAAAGGGGACCTGTGTGCTACCGCTCAAGCGGCACATTTAAAGTTAGTAAGTACTTTTGTTTGTGTTCTATCAAGGCGAAGTTGCCTAATAGGCCTAGAACATGTGACCCCAGGGGTCCAGCCTGGAGCCTGTGACCCCAGGGGTCCAGCCTGGAGCCTGTGACCCCCAGGGGTCCAACCTGGAGCCTGTGACCCCCAGGGGTCCAGCCTGGAGCCTGTGACCCCAGGGTCCAACCTGGAGCCTGT
>NC_091153.1:42916474-42937281 GCF_040958095.1 Procambarus clarkii | reverse complement strand
TCACAAGTCAAGCCTGGCCTCGGGCCGCTCCAAGCAACAGCCTGGTGGACCAAACTCTCACAAGTCAAGCTTGGCCTCGGGCCGGGCTTGGGGAGTAGAGAACTCCCAGAACCCCATCAACCATGTATAGATATATACATTTAGCTCGACACCTATGGTATGCATTCTGTATATTTGAAAGCTAAGCTGACTTACCAGCCTCACCTAACTTTACAAGGCCGACTATTCCTCAGTGTTGGCTAACTTAAAAACAAATTTATGGAGAATAAAAACTTGTGTATCAAGAAAGTTAATGTTTTATCTATATACAATTCCCATGAAGATATATGATGGTAGTGGTTCCTGCTTGACCCGGTGTATGCAGACAAGGAGTCACAGTAACGTGGCTGAAATATGTTGACCAAACCACACACTAGAAAGTGAAGGGACGACGACGTTTCGGTCCGTCCTGGACCACAATGGAATTTATTATTAACATCTTTATTGACAAAATTAATTACAATTTTACTTAATCTGAGGATTTTGATAGTCTTATTAAAGTGAGGATAATGCTGGTATTCACTGTCACGCAAGACAGAGGGTCATACACAAGACAATAGGTCTAAACTGTAGGCTGAAGCCAATCAATGGAATTGAGTGGTCCAGGACGGATCGAAACGTCGTCGTCCCTTCACTTTCTAGTGTGTGGTTGACCTGGTGTAGCTCCTGCTTGGCTCCTGCTTGGCTCCTGCTTGACCAACAGAGGGTCAAGCAGGAAACCTGAATCAAGACGTATGTGGCAGCCAAGATGGGGACACAAGTCAACCCGTTCTCGCAAATTTAATAAGTCAATATTGACTTATTAAATATGTGCATAGGTGACATACTTAACATAATAGATACCCTTAAAAAGATTCATAGAAAACACCGACCTTACCTAACCTTGTTAGTATCTTAAGATAAACATCTTATTGCTTCGTAATTACAATTATTACCTAACCTATAATAGGTATAGGTTAAGTAATAATTGTAATTACGAAGCAATAAGATGCTTATCTTAAGATACTAACAAGGTTAGGTAAGGTTGGTGTTTTTCTATGAATCTTTTTAAGGGTATCTATTATGTTTAATATATCACCTATGCACGTAGTTAATAAGTCAATATTGACTTTACGAATTTGCGAGAAACGGGTTGCACAAGTATAGTCCCACGCCACTTCTCTGCCATTGACTCCATGGGCGTAGCGAGACAGCCAGTGGAGACTAAAGAATTATGGGACTAGAAAACAAGGCTCTCTCTCTGCTGGACATTAGGCAGAGGCGCGGCTTCTCTTAATGATATCATTAACTTCATCCTGTTTTCCCTTGAATTTTCCGCAGTGCAGGTTATAAAGTCAGAATTGATTCGCTTCTGCCTTGCCTCAAACATATTTGTATACAATGTGGATTTGGCATGAAGGTGGAGAGAGACTATAGGACGGATGTGCTGCGAATCCAGACGTGCTATGTCTATCTATCTATCTATCCATCCATCTATCTATATCTATTTTGTATTTTTTGGGGAGAGGAGTGGCAAAGGGAGCCGACACCACTACTTGCTTGTTTGATACCTGGTTGATGGGGTTCTGGGAGTTGTTCTACTCCCCAAGCCCGGCCCGAGGCCAGGCTTGACTTGTGAGAGTTTGGTCCACCAGGCTGTTGCTTGGAGCGGCCCGAGGCCAGGCTTGACTTGTGAGAGTTTGGTCCACCAGGCTGTTGCTTGGAGCGGCCCGAGGCCAGGCTTGACTTGTGAGAGTTTGGTCCACCAGGCTGTTGCTTGGCCCGCAGGCCCACATACCCACCACAGCCCGGTTGGTCCGGCACTTCTTAGCCTGCAATCCACTCTCCACTACCTTGGAGTGGGCACAGGAGGTAGGTCGGTGGTGTTGGTGTTTTGGGAGGAGGAGGAGGAAGGGGAGGTAGGAGACGAGACTTCTTATGAGTGATGGCAAGACTATTCTTCACTTGACTCCATAATTCACGGGGATTTTCGTGGGGTTAAGGGATGGGGATTGATGGGGAGGGACAGGCCTGGATGGGCTGGTGGTGCTTTTAGAGTTTGAGGATCTGGTGTGTGTGTCGTTTGACTCTGTAGGTAGTCCTGTGGTCTCCCTGAACACACACACACACACACAACACACACACACACACACACACACACACACACACACACACACACACACACACACACACACACACACACACACACACACACACACACACACACAGGGTGAGGTCACTGTGCTAGGAGAAAGGGAGGTAAACCAGGCGGCCTTGGAGGAGTTCGAAATTACGAGAGAGGAGGTCAAGAGACACCTGCTGGATCTGGATGTTAGAAAGGCTGTTGGTCCAGATGGGATCTCACCATGGGTACTGAAAGAGTGTGCAGAGGCACTTTGCCTGCCACTCTCCATAGTGTATAGTAAGTCACTAGAGACGGGAGACCTACCAGAAATATGGAAGACGGCGAATGTGGTCCCAATATACAAAAAGGGCGACAGACAAGAGGCACTGAACTACAGGCCAGTGTCCTTGACTTGTATACCATGCAAGGTGATGGAGAAGATCGTGAGAAAAAACCTGGTAACACATCTGGAGAGAAGGGACTTCGTGACAAATCGCCAACATGGATTCAGGGAGGGTAAATCTTGCCTTACAGGCTTGATAGAATTCTACGATCAGGTGACACAGATTAAGCAAGAAAGAGAGGGCTGGGCGGACTGCATTTTCTTGGATTGTCGGAAAGCCTTTGACACAGTACTGCATAAGAGGCTGGTACATAAGCTGGAGAGACAGGCAGGTGTAGCTGGTAAGGTGCTCCAGTGGATAAGGGAGTATCTAAGCAATAGGAAGCAGAGAGTTACGGTGAGGGGTGAGACCTCCGATTGGCGTGAAGTCACCAGTGGAGTCCCACAGGGCTCTGTACTCGGTCCTATCTTGTTTCTGATATATGTAAATGATCTCCCGGAGGGTATCGATTCATTTCTCTCAATGTTTGCGGACGATGCTAAAATTATGAGAAGGATTAAAACAGAAGAGGACTGTTTGAGGCTTCAAGAAGACCTAGACAAGCTGAAGGAATGGTCGAACAAATGGTTGTTAGAGTTTAACCCAACCAAATGTAATGTAATGAAGATAGGTGTAGGGAGCAGGAGGCCAGATACAAGGTATCATCTGGGAGAGGAAATTCTTCAGGAGTCAGAGAAGGAAAAAGACTTGGGGGTTGATATCACGCCAGACCTGTCTCCTGCAGCACATATCAAGCGGATAACATCAGCGGCATATACCAGGCTGGCCAACATACGAACGGCATTCAGAAACTTGTGTAAAGAATCATTCAGAACTTTGTATACCACATATGTCAGGCCAATCCTGGAGTATGCAGCCCCAGCATGGAGTCCATATCTAGTCAAGGATAAGACTAAACTGGAAAAGGTTCAAAGGTTTGCCACCAGACTAGTACCCGAGCTGAGAGGTATGAGCTACGAGGAGAGACTACGGGAATTAAACCTCACTTCGCTGGAAGACAGAAGAGTTAGGGGGGACATGATCACCACATTCAAGATTCTGAAGGGGATTGATAGGGTAGATAAAGACAGTCTATTTAACACAAGGGGAACACGCACAAGGGGACACAGGTGGAAACTGAGTGCCCAAATGAGCCACAGAGATATTAGAAAGAACTTTTTTAGTGTCAGAGTGGTTGACAAATGGAATGCATTAGGAAGTGATGTGGTGGAGGCTGACTCCATACACAGTTTCAAGTGTAGATATGACAGAGCCCGATAGGCTCATGAATCTGTACACCTGTTGATTGACGGTTGAGAGGCGGGACCAAAGAGCCAGAGCTCAACCCCCGCAAACACAACTAGGTGAGTACAACTAGGTGAGTACACACACACACACACACACACACATACATACATACATACATACATACATAGAGAGATAGATAGATATCCTGTAAACATTAAGTGGAGTTCACCTTTGCGATAACAGCCATTCAGTGATCACCAGTCACCCACCACCCACGTGACTGTTTGGGAGGTCACGTGACGCCTCTGTAAACACCGTGTGATGCGCATGCGCAGCTGCCCAATAACTTGCGTAACAAATCCTAAACGACCAATTCGCGTCTCCTCTTTGAAGGGCGCCAGTCCCTCGGAATATTCTGAGCATGCGCAGAGAGGCTTTACAGGGGTATCTCTTAATGGCTGTAGTGTGGTAATAATGTATTCAAGGTATTCTGAACCTGCGTAGCGAAGCTGTAAGGAATGTCTTCAAGTGGCTTTAGTCTGGTTATATTTATGTAGAGAAAACATGTGAGATTTAGTTAAGGAGTTAGTGGTACCTTTGTGTGGGGCTGACCTAGCCTGACCTTACCCTAGACACACACACACACACACACACATATATGGGGGCCTCGTAGCCTGGTGGATAGCGCGCAGGACTCGTAATTCAGTGGCGCGGGTTCGATTCCCGCACGAGGCAGAAACAAATTGGCAAAGTTTCTTTCACCCTAAGTGCCCCTGTTACCTAGCAGTAAATAGGTACCTGGGAGTTAGTCAGCTGTCACGGGCTGCTTCCTGGGGTGTGTGTGTGTGTGTGGGAAAAAAAAAAGTAGTTAGTAAAACAGTTGATTGACAGTTGAGAGGCGGGCCGAAAGAGCAAAGCTTAACCCCCGTAAAAACACAACTAGTAAACACACACACACACACACACACACATACACACACACACACATACACACACACACACACACACACACACATATTTTAGATTTAGACTTTTTATTCAGGTTAAGGTTATGCATTGAGTTACATGCATAATGTTGGATTTAAAGATATATTACATACAATACCACAAGTACGAATAGCGTTTCGCGCAAGGTAATTTTAGATTTAATTATCCCAACAGATAAAAGGATATTTTAACAGGGGAGAACGAAGAAATAGAGCAGACGCTGAGCCATCCTGGAGATAAGAAAGAAAATATTTTCTTTATTTACAGAGATAAAAAGAAATCCATAATATTTTTGTCACATAAGTAAACAAAACAAATTAAATGTTCATCCGTATTGGATATATACTTACAAGAAATGGTGAAATCTTAAAGCTTAGCATTAAGTATTAAGCTTGTTGACCACACCACATACTAGAAGGTGAAGGGACGACGACGTTTCGGCCCGTCCTGGACCATTCTCAAGTTGATTGTGATGAGGAATGTTGTTGTTGTTATAGATTCAGCTACTCGAAACAAGCTCCAAGTAGCACGGGCTATGATGAGCCCGTAGTGGACTTACCTGGCACAGGAGCGGGGCAAGTAGCACGGGCTATGGTGAGCCCGTAGTGGACTTACCTGGCATAGGAGCGGGGCAAGTAGCACGGGCTATGGTGAGCCCATAGTGGACTTACCTGGCCCAGGAGCGGGGCAAGTAGCACGGGCTATGGTGAGCCCGTAGTGGACTTACCTGGCACAGGAACGGTGCAAGTAGCACGGGCTATGGTGAGCCCGTAGTGGACTTCCCTGACACAGGAGCGGGGCAAGTAGCACGGGCTATGGTGAGCCCGTAGTGGACTTACCTGACACAGGAGCGGGGCAAGTAGCACGGGCTATGGTGAGCCCGTAGTGGACTTACCTGGCACAGGAGCGGGGCAAGTAGCACGGGCTATGGTGAGCCCGTAGTGGACTTCCCTGACACAGGAGCGGGGCAAGTAGCACGGGCTATGGTGAGCCCGTAGTGGACTTACCTGCCACAGGAGCGGGGCAAGTAGCACGGGCTATGGTGAGCCCGTAGTGGACTTACCTGACACAGGAGCGGTGCTGTGTGTGTGATGAGGAAGTTGATGCAGGCAATAAATAGCCAAGAGAGAGAGAGGGTGAGGAACAACCCTCACTTTAAAAACTTAAAGCTTAGCATCCCAAAAAGCAAGATACAAGTTTAAGATCTGGGCAGCTTCTTCATGAACGATATCCAAAACTGGCAAGTTGGCAGCACAAAATTAGTGAACCATTAGAAGAAAGATAAAAATAAAGATAAAGATAAAGATATAATGTGGTATACACCTAGTTTACAAAGGCATTTGATAAACCTAACTATGGGGTGATAGTCCATAAAATGAGATAACTGGGATAACAGGTAAACTAGGGCGATGGATATTAATTTCCTCTCAAACCGAATGCTATCGTGAGGTTATCTTGAGATGATTTTGGGGCTTAGCGTCCCCGCGGCCCGGTCCTCGACCGGGGAGTAGAAGAACTCCCGAAACCCTCTCCAGGTGTCGAGTACAGGTGTGTGGGGACTCGGATGAAGGGGGAGGAGGGGGGTAGACAAGGGTAGACAGACAGGTGTTTGGGTCGCGTCTACCAGGACGGGCAGCCAAAAGTGGGGGGGGAGGGGGGGGGTTAAGGGAGGTGGGGGGCGTTAGTGGGGGAGGGGGGGTTAAGGGAGGTGGGGGGGGGGGGCGTTAGTGGGGGGGGGGGGGTAGTGGTGTTGGTCCGGACATATAGCGGGGCATGGCGAACGTGACGAGGCCATTGGACTGTTTACCAATGGCTGCGGTAATCACCCGTGACCTTCCCCTCCCCCCCCCCCCTCCGCTCCCTCTCTCTCAAGAGCAAATTACCCCCTATTTCCCCCCACCTTCTCCCCCCACTCGTCTTATACGTGGGAACGTTGGGGATTCCCCCTTTGGCTTTGTTAGACTCATCACGGGATCTCAAACCCCTTGTTCCATTTCCACTACCCTCCCCTACCTCTCCCCCCCCCCCCCCCCTACCTCACTCTTGCTGCACCAAACAGGAGGCGACTGTGCTCTTTTACCGGGATGTTAAATAAATGTTCTTTGTAATGGATAAGTTTTTAATAAGACAGATCGGAGCTTCATTCAGGAAAGAGGACTTCTTTTCTGTCCGAAACACTACGCATGCTAGTGGCTTTACAACCATGTGAGAACGCTTGTATATATAAATAAGTCATATATATATATATATATATATATATATATATATATATATATATATATATATATATATATATATATATATATATATATATAATATGGGTCGCCCTCCTGGGCTGAGGTATGCTGAACTCTGTAACTACTATATGTATACTGGAACACTTGATGATATATTGGACTTGTACCCAAGATTGACTATGTAATACATATATTATACAATGTATTGTGCCGATACAATGTGTAATAGCTTGGTGGACCAAACTCACAAGTCAGGCCGGGCTTGGGGAGTAGAAGAACTCTCAGAGCCCCATCCAGGTACAATCCAGGTACAAGAGCTGTCTAGTGGAGACCTTGTACTTGTGTCTTGGCTCTGTAGTAACTTATTCTCTTCTTACGAATCTTACATGGCACCATAAATGGTCTGTTATGAATTCTAAAATAACAGCTCCATATTTAGAACTTTCTAGAACACCAATTATGCTGTTCCTTCTATAACAACAGAGGCTTTACAACGCCTGTGATGATGTTCTTCTAAGCACTGTTGTTCTGTTGAACGGAATACTGTTTGGTGAACAGATTTCCTTCCAGATAAGGCGAGATATTCGGCCTAGAAAAGTCAAAGGTTTTGGCTGCGAGAGAAGACAAAAAAAACTCTCGAAACTGGCCGGAGGTAAGCCACAGGTAAGCCCAGGGAAGTAGTTGAGGCAGCGGGGAGATTACCCTGATGGGCCTCCCTGTCTCCGACCCCTAAGACTGTCTTATGTTGATATATTTTCCACCACCCACACCTTCTGTGTCTCCCTTACCCTTACCTTCCCCTTTGTCATCCATACTGGTCCCCATCCCTCATCCATCTTCCCCTTTGTCATCCATACTGGTCCCCTCCCTCATCCACCTCCCCTTTGTCATCCATACTGGTCTCCCTCCCTCACTCCATCTCTCCTAAAGCCCCTGCCCCCCCCCCCCGCCCTCCCTTTCTAAGGGGGTGAGAAGGGGTGAATTCAAACCATTATGTGCATGCCTCAAGGGAATGCTTGCTCCAGACATTCGTCCATGCACTTTGAAATACTTGAGAAAATTCTAACCAGTCACATGGTAAGAAAAAAATGCTTCCCAACCTAGAGGAGGCCTGGTCGAGGACCGGGCCGCTAGGACGTTGAGCCCCGAAATCATAACTTACACTATTTTTCTCAGTTTTTATAACTTTCCTCTCACCTTTATCTCTAAAAGAGAATAAAGACATGTAGGGAAGTAGAGTCCCGGTCGGCCGAGCGGACAGCACGCGGGACTTGTGATCCTGTGGTCCTGGGTTCGATCCCAGGCGCCGGCGAGAAACAATGGGCAGAGTTTTTTTCACCCTATGCCCCTGTTACCTTGCAGTAAAATAGGTACCTGGGTGTTAGTCAGCTGTCGCGGGCTGCTTCCTGGGGGTGGAGGCCTGGTCGAGGACCGGGCCGCGGGGACACTAAAAGCCCCGAAATCATCTCAAGATAACCTCAAGAGAGTATCGCTTGCGAAGCCCCTCTCCTCACTAGAGGATAGGGGACAGACTAAGAGTTTTCTATCCCAAGAGGATGAGTCGAGATTTGTTTCTTATCTTGGTTGGCTTTCGTGTGTGTATGGTATCAGTGACCTTGTTTTAATGAGGGTAAATAGTTAAGAAATTCGTGAGTTTTACTCCATTTCCCCTTGACACCTCTGTCTCATTCCCTTCTCTCACTTCTCCCATGTGTTTCTCTCACCTCTACCTCATATCTTCCTCTCTGTTGTCATTGGTTTGATAACTCTTCACTTGCACACACCCATTGCTACACTCCACACACTCCCACACTCCACAAACACACACCGCCCCCACACAACGCCCACAGACAACGCCCCCCCCCAACACACACCGCCCCCCCCCACACACACTGCCCCCACACACCGCCCCCCCCCCCCACACACTGCCCCCCCACACACTGCCCCCCCCAACGCCCCCCCCCCCCCACACACACACACGCCCACACCGCCTCACATTCCAGTGTCTTTTAAGACCTTCACATTATTTCAAAATATTTGTGTGGTATTTTGGTCGTGTCGGGCACCAGAGGGCGAGATGCTGGGTAATACCCCGGGGGCAGACATGTCACTTGGCTTACCTGGAGCATACCTGGAGAGGGTTTCGAGAGTTCTACTCCCCAAGCCCGGCCCGCAGGCCCACTACAGCCCGGTTGGTCCGGCACTTCTTGCAAGAATTGGTCTAGTCGCCTCTTGAAGATATCCACCGTTGTTCCGGCAATATTTCTAATGCTTGCTGGGAGGGTGTTGAACAGGGTGTTGAACAGGGTGTTGAACAGCTGTGGACCTCCGATGTTCAGACAGTGTTCTCTGTTCACATATCCTGTGCGTAGGTTAGAACCCTCATCACGGCACTTGTGGATTTGTTCAGTGCTTCCTGATTGGTGCCTATGGCACCTCTACTCTTCACTGGTTTGGACACTGTCCCAGACTCTACCTGGGCACTGCTCCACCACGGCACTGCTCTGCCTGGCAGCAGGGGCCCCGTCACTGCTCTGCCTGGCAGCAAGGTTCCCGGCACTGCTCTGCCTGGCAGCAGGGGCCCCGGCACTGCTCTGCCTGGCAGCAAGGGCCCCGGCACTGCTCTGCCTGGCAGCAGGGGCCCCGTCACTGCTCCGCCTGGCAGCAGGGGCCCCGGCTCTGCTCCGCCTGGCAGCAGGGGCCCGGCACTGCTTTGTCTGGCAGCAGGGGCCCCGGCACTGCTCTGCCTGGCAGCAGGGGCCCCGGCACTGCTCTGCCTGGCAGCAAGGGCCCCGGCACTGCTCTGCCTGGCAGCAAGGGCCCCGGCACTGCTCTGCCTGGCAGCAAGGGCCCCGCACTGCTCTGCCTGGCAGCAGGGGCCCCGTCACTGCTCTGCCTGGCAGCAGGGGCCCGGCACTGCTCTGCCTGGCAGCAGGGGCCCCGGCACTGCTCTGCCTGGCAGCAGGGGCCCCGTCACTGCTCTGCCTGGCAGCAGGGGCCCGGCACTGCTCTGCCTGGCAGCAGGGGCCCCGGCTCTGCTCCGCCTGGCAGCAGGGGCCCGGCACTGCTCTGTCTGGCAGCAGGGGCCCCGTCACTGCTCTGCCTGGCAGCAGGGGCCCCGGCACTGCTCTGCCTGGCAGCAAGGGCCCCGGCACTGCTCTGCCTGGCAGCAAGGGCCCCGGCACTGCTCTGCCTGGCAGCAAGGGCCCCGCACTGCTCTGCCTGGCAGCAGGGGCCCCGTCACTGCTCTGCCTGGCAGCAGGGGCCCGGCACTGCTCTGCCTGGCAGCAGGGGCCCCGTCACTGCTCTGCCTGGCAGCAGGGGCCCCGGCACTGCTCTGCCTGGCAGCAGGGGCCCCGGCACTGCTCTGCCTGGCAGCAAGGGCCCCGGCACTGCTCTGCCTGGCAGCAAGGGCCCCGGCACTGCTCTGCCTGGCAGCAAGGGCCCCGCACTGCTCTGCCTGGCAGCAGGGGCCCGGCACTGCTCTGCCTGGCAGCAGGGGCCCGGCACTGCTCTGCCTGGCAGCAGGGGCCCCGGCTCTGCTCCGCCTGGCAGCAGGGGCCCGGCACTGCTCTGCCTGGCAGCAGGGGCCCCGGCACTGCTCTGCCTGGCAGCAGGGGCCCCGGCACTGCTCTGCCTGGCAGTAGGGGCCCCCGGCACTGCTCTGCCTGGCAGCAGGGGCCCCGGCACTGCTCTGCCTGGCAGCAGGGGCCCCGGCACTGCTCTGCCTGGCAGCAGGGGCCCCGGCACTGCTCTGCCTGGCAGCAAGGCCCCGGCACTGCTCTGCCTGGCAGCAGGGGCCCCGGCACTGCTCTGCCTGGCAGCAAGGCCCCGGCACTGCTCTGCCTGGCAGCAGGGGCCCCGGCACTGCTCTGCCTGGCAGCAAGGCCCCGGCACTGCTCTGCCTGGCAGCAGGGGCCCCGGCACTGCTCTGCCTGGCAGCAGGGGCCCCCGGCACTGCTCTGCCTGGCAGCAGGGGCCCCGGCACTGCTCTGCCTGGCAGCAGGGGCCCCGGCACTGCTCTGCCTGGCAGCAGGGGCCCCCGGCACTGCTCTGCCTGGCAGCAGGGGCCCCGTCACTGCTCTGCCTGGCAGCAGGGGCCCCGGCACTGCTCTGCCTGGCAGCAGGGGCCCCGTCACTGCTCTGCCTGGCAGCAGGGGCCCCGGCACTGCTCTGCCTGGCAGCAGGGGCCCCGGCACTGCTCTGCCTGGCAGCAGGGGCCCCGGCACTGCTCTGCCTGGCAGCAGGGGCCCCGGCACTGCTCTGCCTGGCAGCAGGGGCCCCGGCACTGCTCTGCCTGGCAGCAGGGGCCCCGGCACTGCTCTGCCTGGCAGCAGGGGCCCCGGCACTGCTCTGCCTGGCAGCAGGGGCCCCGGCACTGCTCTGCCTGGCAGCAGGGGCCCCGGCACTGCTCTGCCTGGCAGCAAGGGCCCCGGCACTGCTCTGCCTGGCAGCAAGGGCCCCGGCACTGCTCTGCCTGGCAGCAAGGGCCCCGGCACTGCTCTGCCTGGCAGCAGGGGCCCCGGCACTGCTCTGCCTGGCAGCAGGGGCCCCGGCACTGCTCTGCCTGGCAGCAGGGGCCCCGGCACTGCTCTGCCTGGCAGCAGGGGCCCCGGCACTGCTCTGCCTGGCAGCAGGGGCCCCGGCACTGCTTTGCCTGGCAGCAGGGGCCCCGGCACTGCTCTGCCTGGCAGCAGGGGCCCCGGCACTGCTCTGCCTGGCAGCAGGGGCCCCGGCACTGCTCTGCCTGGCAGCAGGGGCCCCGGCACTGCTCTGCCTGACAGCAGGGGCCCCGGCACTGCTCTGCCTGGCAGCAGGGGCCCCGTCACTGCTCTGCCTGGCAGCAGGGGCCCCGGCACTGCTCTGCCTGGCAGCAGGGGCCCCGGCACTGCTCTGCCTGGCAGCAGGGGCCCCGGCACTGCTATGCCTGGCAGCAGGGGCCCCGGCACTTAGGGACGTAACCTCCCCGCCAGGGATCAGCTGCTAGTCCATATAATTAGAATCCTTCAGGGAGTTGCCACCCTGCCACCTGCCACCCTGCCACCTGCCACCCTGCCACCTGCCACCCTGCCACCTGCCACCCTGCCACCTGCCACCCTGCCACCTGCCACCCTGCCACCCTGCCACCTTGCACCCTGCCACCCTGCCACCTGCCACCCTGCCACCTGCCACCCTGCCACCTGCCACCCTGCCACCTGCCACCCTCGCCTGCCACCAGTTGACGGGTGGCAAGGGACGGGTGGTCACCAGGAGTTAGCACCTGGTGATCTCTTAACACCATTCCAGGTTACCAGGGGTTCAGTGAGAGGTAAATAGGCTATCTACCTATCGTGATATCAGGTATCCTTTGGAGGTGTTTATCCAGTTCTCTCTTGAACACTGTGAGGGGTCGGCCAGTTATGTCCCTTATGTGTAGTGGAAGCGTGTTGAACAGTCTCGGGCCTCTGATGTTGATAGTTCTCTCTTGAACACTGTGAGGGGTCGGCCAGTTATGCCCCTTATGTGTAGTGGAAGCGTGTTGAACAGTCTCAGGCCTCTGATGTTGATAGTTCTCTCTTGAACACTGTGAGGGGTCGGCCAGTTGATGTCCCTTATGTGTAGTGGAAGCGTGTTGAACAGTCTCGGGCCTCTGATGTTGATAGTTCTCTCTTGAACACTGTGAGGGGTCGGCCAGTTATGTCCCTTATGTGTAGTGGAAGCGTGTTGAACAGTCTTGGGCCTCTGATGTTGCTAGTTCTCTCTTGAATACTGTGAGGGGTCGGCCAGTTATGTCCCTTATGTGTAGTGGAAGCGTGTTGAACAGTCTTGGGCCTCTGATGTTGCTAGTTCTCTCTTGAACACTGTGAGGGGTCGGCCAGTTATGTCCCTTATGTGTAGTGGAAGCGTGTTGAACAGTCTCGGCCTCTGATGTTGCTAGTTCTCTCTTGAACACTGAGTGTACACACACACACACACACACGTGTGTGTGTGTACACTCACTTAATTGTAATCACCTAATTGTGCTTGCGGGGGTTGAGCTCTGGCTCCTTGGTCCCGCCTCTCAACCGTCAATCAACTGATGTACAGATTCCTGAGCCTACTGGGCTCTACTGGGATCATATCTACATTTGAAACTGTGTATGGAGTCTGCCTCCACCACATTACTGCCTGTGTGTGTGTGTGTGTGTGTGTGTGTGTGTGTGTGTGTGTGTGTGTGTGTGTGTATGACCTTCAGGTCCACACCGTAGTAAAAGTACTGAAAGACAGAAACACAGAAAAGTATTGAAAGGTTTCACATTAGCAAATTTCAGGATCTAAATTGGCTTCAGAAATAACATTCTCCTAACACATTGTTTATTTAACTAATGTTGATTGTTTGTGTTTACAGATATGGTTGATTTTTTAAGGTATATTTTTTTTAGGTTAGTAAATATATTACGTCATTTTGTTATGTTGGGGTTACTTGAGATATGAGAATTATTTCCTGGGTTTTCACATGGGTAAAAAGGTTGAGAATACGTTGGTTTACAATACTATATCCCCATATATATATATATATAATATATATATATAATATATATATATATATATATATATATATATATATATATATATATATATATATATATATATATATATATATATATATATATATATGCAGAATAACCACATATGAAAAATAGAAAATGCTTCAGTCAGTCTGGTGTTGACAAAGGCTTTAACAAAGCCGAAACGTTCACCTCATTTCATATTTCTCTGTGGATTTTCCGCATAAAATGATCAGTGTTTTGTGATCGTCAATTGCATATATATATATATATATATATATATATATATATATATATATATATATATATATATATATATATATATATATATATATATATATATATATATGCTCTTCAGCCCATTGCTTCTACTGATAAAAATGGAAGCCCCTTATACTCAGCCCTCCTAACTCCTTATACCATCTTCCGAGCCTTTCCCCCTCCCCCCCACCCATTCCCCCTCCCCTTACCCTGATCCTCTTTCCCTAAAGTCACCCCTTACGAAATTCCCCTTACCCTCACCCCCTTATTATTTCCCCTTACCCCTGCTTCCTAATACCATCTGGCATGGCCTCATATGTCCAAGTGATGCTGACGTCACATTAATTTCCCTTACTGTGATTGGCTGAGGGGATTACAAGCGCGGAGGGGGGGGGGGGGGGTCAAGGCGAAATAGGGAAGGGGATTTTCCGCTTCTTGGACCGACCGTGTAATTGGGCTATTGTCCTTGCTTGTGTCCTAGTATATGCGGGGGAAAACCCCACATGTGAAAAATGGAGAATTGCTAAACACGTTTTCGGCTTAAATCGCCTTCATCGGATTGTTGTTATAGATTCAGCTACTCGAAACAAGTTCCAAGTAGCACGGGCTATGGTGATCCCGTAGTGAACTTTATTGGCACAGGAGAGGACGCCTTCATCGAAGCATAGTAGAATGAAGAAGACGGTATCCTAATATATATATATATATATATATATATATATATATATATATATATATATATATATATATATATACATATATATATATATACCTTGAGGTGCTTCCGGGGTTTAGCGTCCCCGCGGCCCGGTCGTCGACCAGGCCTCCTGGTTGCTGGACTGGTCAACCAGGCTGTTGGACGCGGCTGCTCGCAGCCTGACGTATGAGTCACAGCCTGGTTGATCAGGTATCCTTTGGAGGCGGTCACCCGGTCTTCACCCTTCCTTCACCCGGTCTTGGTCAGGACCGGTTGGGTAGGCACTGGCGAGGAGTGCCAACATCTGGCACTGCTCACTCCTCCGGCGAGGAGTGCCAACATCTGGCACTCCTCACTCGCTAAGGGCCTAAGGAAATTATCAGGGGGGGAAAAGGCTAAGCCAGTATAGTTATAGTTCACAGAAGAGTGTGTGTGTGAGGACTCACCTTGTAGTGATTCCCTAGGATCAACGTCCCCGCGGCCCGGTCTCTGACCAGGCCTCTGGGTTGGGGGGTGTCTGGTCATTTGGTCCGATGGACGCGGCTGCTGGCAGCCTGGCGATCACAGTCTGGGTGATCAGAGCTCCTGGGGAACGGAAGAGGGAGGGAAGAGGAAGGGAAGAGGGAGGGAAAGAAGGGCGATAATGAACCAGGGAGAGAGGGAAATAGAGAATAAACATACAGGTGCAACGAAGAGAAAGAAAAGGAGGTTCGAGAATTTAAGAGAATGTGAAGGTTTTGGAAACAGAGACGAGAATAGGGGTGGGGCAGGAAGGGAGAGGGGTGGGGCAGGAAGGGAGAGGGGTGGGGCAGAAAGGGAGAGGGGTGGGGCAGAAAGGGAGAGGGGTGGGGCAGGAAGGGAGAGGGTGGGGCAGAAAGGGAGAGGGGTGGGGCAGAAAGGGAGAGGGGTGGGGCAGGAAGGGAGAGGGTGGGGCAGAAAGGGAGAGGGGTGGGGCAGGAAGGGAGAGGGGTGGGGCAGAAAGGGAGAGGGGTGGGGCAGAAAGGGAGAGGGGTGGGGCAGAAAGGGAGAGGGGTGGGGCAGGAAGGGAGAGGGTGGGACAGAAAGGGAGAGGGGTGGGGCAGGAAGGGAGAGGGTGGGACAGAAAGGGAGAGGGGTGGGGCAGGAAGGGAGAGGGTGGGGCAGAAAGGGAGAGGGTGGGGCAGAAAGGGAGATGGGTGAGACAGAAAGGGAGATGGGTGAGACAGAAAGGGAGATGGGTGAGACAGAAAGGGAGAGGGGAGGAGCAGAAAGGGAGAGGGGTGGGGCAGGAAGGGAGAGGGTGGGACAGGAAGGGAGAGGGTGGGACAGGAAGGGAGAGGGTGGGGCAGAAAGGGAGAGGGTGGGGCAGAAAGGGAGAGGGTGGGACAGAAAGGGAGAGAGAGAAAAGGGGACCTGTGTGCTACCGCTCAAGCGGCACATTTAAAGTTAGTAAGTACTTTTGTTTGTGTTCTATCAAGGCGAAGTTGCCTAATAGGCCTAGAACATGTGACCCCAGGGGTCCAGCCTGGAGCCTGTGACCCCCAGGGGTCCAGCCTGGAGCCTGTGACCCCCAGGGGTCCAACCTGGAGCCTGTGACCCCCAGGGGTCCAGCCTGGAGCCTGTGACCCCCAGGGGTCCAACCTGGAGCCTGTGACCCCCAGGGGTCCAACCTGGAGCCTGTGACCCCCAGGGGTCCAACCTGGAGCCTGTGACCCCCAGGGGTCCAACCTGGAGCCTGTGACCCCAGGGGTCCAGCCTGGAGCCTGTGACCCCCAGGGGTCCAGCCTGGAGCCTGTGACCCCCAGGGGTCCAGCCTGGAGCCTGTGACCCCCAGGGGTCCAGCCTGGAGCCTGTGACCCCCAGGGGTCCGGCCTGGCTTTTGCCAGCTCTGTCTCTCTCTGTCTCTCTCTCTCTGTCTCTCTCTCTCTGTCTCTCTCTCTGTCTCTCTCTCTGTCTCTCTCTCTCTCTGTCTCTCTCTCTCTCTGTCTCTCTCTCTCTCTGTCTCTCTCTCTCTCTCTCTCTCTCTCTCTCTCTCTCTCTCTCTCTCTCTCTCTCTCTCTCTCTCTCTCTCTCTCTCTCTCTCTCTGTCTCTCTCTCTCTGTCTCTCTCTCTGTCTCTCTCTCTGTCTCTCTCTCTCAAGAGGCTCGGGTATGTCTTGCAAGTCTGTGTAAAAGTGACCATAAAGTTGGTAATATCAGAGGCTGAGTGGCCCATGAATACTCTAGCACCCTGGCTCTCTCTGGCCACGCCTCTTGTAGCCACGCCCCTTCTGGCCACGCCTCTCCTAAGCCACGCCCTCCTAAGCCACGCCCACACCCTCAAAAGAGAGTCCATCCGCCACCCTTTTCTGCATTTTATGTTTCTGAAATTATTATATTTTCACTTTCCAAGCCATTCAGATGTATATTACTACGGACCGCCACAGTCCAGGAGGCTTCTCTGGAAAGTAGATCTACTATCTACTATCAAGTAGATTACCTGACGAAGGCCAGGAACGGAAGATGTTGGGGGGACGGAGAAGGCTCTGGGAATCCACCTAATAAATCGATTCGGCGGAGTTTCCAATGATCAGTCCAGCAACCAGGAGGCCTGGTCGATGACCGGGCCGCGGGGGCGCTTTGCCCCGGAAACACCTCAAGGTAACCTCAAGGTAAGCCTTGACGTGGAACACTTCAGTTACCTGGAGTAAGCGTCGTGGAGATCTCCTTATGAGGAGCGAAGGTCGGCGTGAAGGGGAGGATAAGGAAGAGGGTTATCTTATCTTGAGGTTATCTTGAGATGATTTCTGGGCTTTAGTGTCCCCGCGGCCCGGTCCTCGACCACCCTCGAGGGTGGGGGGAGGGTTGTTGTAGTAGATGGAAAAGTGGGAAAGATAGAAAAGGAAGTGGTGAAGAGTGTCGGTCAACTCCTTGCCTCGGTCAGGAGTCAGTAAAGCTTACAGGGTATCAATAAAGCTTGCATGGTATCAATAAAGCTTAAAGGGTATCACTAAAGCTTGCAACCAACCGCGTAAGTGCTTGCGTAATTGCTTCGTGATTTTGGCCCCAGGTTCGTACGTGCTATACCACTTTATATAAGTCATCTTATTGGGGCCGCTTAAAAGCTTTAAATCTGTATTCTCTAGAACACAGGCGAGAGAGAGATACATAATAATCTACACGTAAAAAATATTAGAGGGACTGGTTCCACATCTGAACACGGAGATTACACCACATGAGACCAGAAGGCATGGCAGGATGTGCAGAATACCCCCGTCGAAGAGCAGAGGTGCAACAGGTACTCTGAGAGAGAACTCTATCAACATCAGAGGCCCGAGACTGTTCAACACGCTTCCACTACACATAAGGGACATAACTGGCCGACCCCTCACAGTGTTCAAGAGAGAACTATCAACATCAGAGGCCCGAGACTGTTCAACACGCTTCCACTACACATAAGGGACATAACTGGCCGACCCCTCACTGTGTTCAAGAGAGAACTGTCAACATCAGAGGCCCGAGACTGTTCAACACGCTTCCACTACACATAAGGGACATAACTGGCCGACCCCTCACTGTGTTCAAGAGAGAACTATCAACATCAGAGGCCCGAGACTGTTCAACACGCTTCCACTACACATAAGGGACATAACTGGCCGACCCCTCACAGCGTTCAAGAGAGAACTGGATAAGCACCTCCAAAGGATACCTGATCAACCAGACTGTGACATGTCAGGCTGCGAGCAGCCGCGTCCAACAGCCTGGTTGACCAGACGACGAACAGGGAGGCTGTCGGAGACCGGGCCGCGGTACCGTTGATCCCCGGAACCTCCACAAGGTAGCCTTAGATGTGTGCGTGTGCAAGAAGAAACGCCAGCTCTAGTAGAAAGTAAGAATTATCATTAAGAAAGAAAAGGGCAATCAATTAGAAATTCCAGGATTCAGAAAGGCTGAGTAAGGAAACCTTTCCTTACCCTGCGGACTGCTCCAAGCAACAGCTTGGTGGACCAAACTCTCACAAGTCAAACCTGGCCTCGGGCCGCTCCAAGCAACAGCCTGGTGGACCAAACTCTCACAAGTCAAACCTGGCTTCGGGCCGCTCCAAGCAACAGCCTGGTGGACCAAACTCTCACAAGTCAAGCCTGCCCTCGGGCCGGGCTTGGGGAGTAGAAGAACTCCCAGAACCCCACCAACCAGGTATCCTGAGCCTAAAAGGAAGCACCTCTGCTTCCTGAGTAAGGAAGCAAGAGGAAGCAAGAAGAACGAGCGACTAAGAGGTGTGTGCGAGCAGGTAATTACACAGTTACTAAACGACTTACTGGATTATGTCAGCAAGCCCCAATTTTCTTAATCCGGTGATAAAGAGGCATTAAGAATGGCTGCCAATCCCAGCCCCTCTACCAGAAAATTACCCTGTTTGAAGTCATTTGAATCCCTTAGCCATTTAAGATGTCGGAAGCCTTCAGAAATAAGACCATTTGAAGGCTTGATGAGCGTGAAGCCATTGGATCCCTTTAGCAATTTTCCCTTGTTTCAATGGCCTAGTTTCCAAGACGCCGGCGTGTAACGTACTCTTAATATAATAACCTTGAAGACGAACCTGAGCATTAAGACATTCATTACATGATGAGGATTACCGTGTAATTGTCTAGGGATTGTAATCGTTCCCAAATTGCAATTATGGAAAGATGACTTAATTGCACCGGAGAATTGCTGGGGTTGATATTGTTGGGGGAGACGGCTGGCGTTTCTAGGATTTTTGGAATGATTGTTTTTCCATTTTTGACTCGCTAAGACACACTGGAAAAAAATAATTGAAGACGGTGAAATTGGCGCCCTGCGGGTCAGATTCACGAAGCAGATACGCAAGCACTTACGAATCCAACCCGTCCTCGACTCAAGTTCATTACATCCCAGCCCGTCCTCCAAACAAAGATCCAAAAGTGATTCCATCCACCCGCCAAACCCCCTGTTTATGAATGAAAAGCGGTTTACACACGACTCACAACTGCTGACGTTCGAACATATCCGGAACAAGTGCTTCACTGACGAATTTTGTTCGAATCACAACGCTAAAAATGCTTCATCCACGTACTACAAATACAAATAATCGCCAACAGAACCTAAACACCTAACCTAACCTATCCTATGCCTATATATACACAATATGCTAATATATTATAATATTAATTTATAATTGAGAAAATTCTTGTTTTGAATGAACAGCATGTTAAAATTTATGAATGCGTCTGTGGGGTTGACCGCTGGATGGAATGGACTTGAGTCGAGGACGGGTTGTCCACCCAGCGGTCAACCCCACAGACGCATTCATAAATTTTAACATGCTGTTCATTCAAAACGGGAATTTTCTCAAGTATAAATTAATATCATAATATATTAGCATATTGTGCATATATAGGCATAGGTTAGGTTAGGTTAGGTGTTTAGGTTCTGTTGGCGATTATTTGTATTTGTAGTACGTGGGTGAAGCATTTTTAGCGTTGTGATTCGAACAAAATTCGTCAGTGAAGCACTTGTTCCGGAAGTGTTCGAACGTCAGCAATTGTGAGTCGTGTGTAAACCGCTTTTCATTCATAAACAGGGGGTTTGGCGGGTGCATGGAATCACTTTTGGATCTTTGTTTGGAGGACGGGCTGACGAATCTGGGGCCAGATTCACGAAGCAGTTACCCTAGCACTTACGAATCTGGGGCTAGATTCACGAAGTAGTTACGCAAGCACTTACGAACCTGTCCATCTTTTCTCAATCTTTGGCGGCTTTGTTTACAATTATTAAACAGTTAATGAGCTCATGACTTAATTGTTTCTTGAACATGTGCACTTCTGTTCCTGCGATACTTCTTATATATTTGTAAGGAGAAGTCAGGTGGTAATTACAGGAGTGGTGGGGGGGGGGGGGGGGGGTTTAAAGGGGTCCCAAGGCACTGTAAAGGGGGTGTCCCCTTGGCACTGTGCCTCACAGCAAAGGTGTCACCCCTGGCACTGTGCCTCACAGCAAGGGTGTCACCCCTGGCACTGTGCCTCACAGCAAAGGTGTCACCTCTGGCACTGTGCGTCACAGCAAGGGTGTCACCTCTGGCACTGTGTCTCACAGCAAGGGTGTCACCCCTGGCACTGTGCCTCACAGCAAGGGTGTCACCTCTGGCACTGTGCCTCACAGCAAAGGTGTCACCCCTGGCACTGTGCCTCACAGCAAGGGTGTCACCCCTGGCACTGTGCCTCACAGCAAAGGTGTCACCCCTGGCACTGTGCCTCACAGCAAAGGTGTCACCTCTGGCACTGTGCCTCACAGCAAGGGTGTCACCTCTGGCACTGTGCCTCACAGCAAGGGTGTCACCTCTGGCACT
>NC_091153.1:42896474-42908974 GCF_040958095.1 Procambarus clarkii | reverse complement strand
TTTGAGAATAAATCAGTTTTCAATACACAGTATATAAAATTGATGAATGCGTCTGGGGAGGACAGGCCGCTGCTTTAACCATCCTAGTGCGAGGACAGGTTGTATAACACCTTGTTAACGAAGTCATTAAGATGTCGTTTACCGTAAGTTAACCGGCATAAGCCATTGGGCTCAATTTCAGGATGCTGTTATGGGTCTTTTTTTTTTTAATGTCTGGTCTCTTCAAGCCGTTCAAATTGCTGTACTCACCTAGTTGTGCTTGCGGGGGTTGAGCTCTGGCTCTTTGGTCCCGCCTCTCAACTGTCAATCAACACTCAGCAGCTGTGTGTCGGTGGCAGCTTTAATGCTGTTGTTGTGGGATGGTGGTTGGAGTGGGTGAATGGTTGAGGTGGTGTTTGGGGGGATATGTGTAGAGTATGTAATGGGCTCGGTCGTGCGGGGCCATTGACAGCGGCCCCTGAAGTAGCGAGGCGCTGGGATGGTTTTTAAAGCTGCTTCGCCGTAGGTCAGTCAATATTCTTTGTCTCAGTGCTATGGCTGCATGTTGTTATGTTACCTGGGTGATACCTGGTTGATGGGGTTCTGCGAGTTCTTCTACTCCCCAGGCCCGGCCCAAGGCCAGGCTTGACTTGTGAGAGTTTGGTCCACCAGGCTGTTGCTTGGAGCGGCCCGAGGCCAGGCTTGACTTGTGAGAGTTTGGTCCACCAGGCTGTTGCTTGGAGCGGCCCGTGGCCAGGCCTGACTTGTGAGAGTTTGGTCCACCAGGCTGTTGCTTGGAACGGCCCGAGGCCAGGCTTGACTTGTGAGAGTTTGGTCCACCAGGCTGTTGCTTGGAGCGGCCCGAGGCCAGCCTTGACTCGTGAGAGTTTGGTCCACCAGGCTGTTGCTTGGAGCGGCCCGAGGCCAGGCTTGACTTGTGAGAGTTTGGTCCACCAGACTGTTGCTTGGAGCGGCCCGAGGCCAGGCTTGACTCGTGAGAGTTTGGTCCACCAGGCTGTTGCTTGGAGCGGCCCGAGGCCAGGCTTGACTTGTGAGAGTTTGGTCCACCAGGCTGTTGCTTGGAGCGGCCCGAGGCCAGGCTTGACTTGTGAGAGTTTGGTCCACCAGGCTGTTGCTTGGAGCGGCCCGAGGCCAGGCTCGACTTGTGAGAGTTTGGTCCACCAGGCTGTTGCTTGGAGCGGCCCGAGGCCAGGCTTGACTTGTGAGAGTTTGGTCCACCAGGCTGTTGCTTGGAGCGGCCCGAGGCCAGGCTTGACTTGTGAGAGTTGGTCCACCAGGCTGTTGCTTGGAGCGGCCCGAGGCCAGGCTTGACTTGTGAGAGTTTGGTCCACCAGGCTGTTACTTGGAGCGGCCCGAGGCCAGGCTTGACTTGTGAGAGTTTGGTCCACCAGGCTGTTGCTTGGAGCGGCCCGAGGCCAGGCTTGACTTGTGAGAGTTTGGTCCACCAGGCTGTTGCTTGGAGCGGCCCGAGGCCAGGCTTGACTTGTGAGAGTTGGTCCACCAGGCTGTTGCTTGGAGCGGCCCGAGGCCAGGCTTGACTTGTGAGAGTTTGGTCCACCAGGCTGTTACTTGGAGCGGCCCGAGGCCAGGCTTGACGTGAGAGTTTGGTCCACCAAGCTGTTGCTTGGAGCGGCCCGAGGCCAGGCTTGACTTGTGAGAGTTTGGTCCACCAGGCTGTTGCTTGGAGCGGCCCGAGGCCAGGCTTGACTTGTGACAGTTGGTCCACCAGGCTGTTGCTTGGAGCGGCCCGAGGCCAGGCTTGACTTGTGACAGTTTGGTCCACCAGGCTGTTGCTTGGAGCGGCCCGAGGCCAGGCTTGACTCGTGAGAGTTTGGTCCACCAGGCTGTTGCTTGGAGCGGCCCGAGGCCAGGCTTGACTTGTGAGAGTTTGGTTCACCAGGCTGTTGCTTGGAGCGGCCCGAGGCCAGGCTTGACTTGTGAGAGTTTGGTCCACCAGGCTGTTGCTTGGAGCGGCCCGAGGCCAGGCTTGACTTGTGAGAGTTTGGTCCGCCAGGCTGTTGCTTGGAGCGGCCCGAGGCCAGGCTTGACTTGTGACAGTTTGGTCCACCAGGCTGTTGCTTGGAGCGGCCCGAGGCCAGGCTTGACTCGTGAGAGTTTGGTCCACCAGGCTGTTGCTTGGAGCGGCCCGAGGCCAGGCTTGACTTGTGAGAGTTTGGTTCACCAGGCTGTTGCTTGGAGCGGCCCGAGGCCAGGCTTGACTTGTGAGAGTTTGGTCCACCAGGCTGTTGCTTGGAGCGGCCCGAGGCCAGGCTTGACTTGTGAGAGTTTGGTCCGCCAGGCTGTTGCTTGGAGCGGCCCGAGGCCAGGCTTGACTTGTGAGAGTTTGGTCCACCAGGCTGTTACTTGGAGCGGCCCGAGGCCAGGCTTGACTTGTGAGAGTTTGGTCCACCAGTCTGTTACTTGGAGCGGCCCGAGGCCAGGCTCGACTTGTGAGAGTTTGGTCCACCAGGCTGTTGCTTGGAGCGGCCCGAGGCCAGGCTTGACTTGTGAGAGTTTGGTCCACCAGGCTGTTGCTTGGAGCGGCCCGAGGCCAGGCTCGACTTGTGAGAGTTTGGTCCACCAGGCTGTTGCTTGGAGCGGCCCGAGGCCAGGCTTGACTTGTGAGAGTTTGATCCACCAGGCTGTTGCTTGGAGCGGCCCGAGGCCAGGCTTGACTTGTGAGAGTTTGATCCACCAGGCTGTTGCTTGGAGCGGCCCGAGGCCAGGCTTGACTTGTGAGAGTTTGATCCACCAGGCTGTTAAAGATTCGCAACCTGAAACATAAAGTTCCAAGTAGCACGGGCTATGGTGAGCCCGTAGTGGCTTTCTGGCTACAGCCGCCCCCACCCCACAGGGGAGGGAAGAGACTTTCGAAAGTTGCAGATACTTGATAAAGTGCTGGAATCCCTTGTATGGTGTTCGAACCTTTATAAGGTTTCTGAGATTCTCGAAGGGTGATCAATCTCCTGTCACGTCATTGACAATTTCTGATAGTTCATCATTATGAATAAAACTCTGAATTTTCCCTTTATTTACAAAATTCATTTACATACGACGCAATATGCCTCGTTCTTCCGACAGAATTTACATTTGGTCTACATCAGTAGGTGGAGTAAACTCTCAAAGAGGTACTTTGTAGCCTAAGCCTAGCAGGGGCAACATCTAGAAGTCTGCTAACCTTATTGGATGACCCATAGACGTATCAAGCAGATATCAAGCAGACATGCAGCTCTCCCTGCGTAATAGAATGATGCAGGTAACCAGATATCAACCGTACATCAACCAGATATCAACCGTACATCAACCAGATATCAACCAGATATCAGCCAGATAGATGGAGTAACTGGTGTGAAGTTCACATTTCCTCAAGTCTACCTACGAGATTTTTAGTTAATGTTCCCTGGAATATTGCTGCCTCTTATCTAGAGCCGTCTCCCTCACTCCTGTTCCCTCTATCTCCTCCTCCTTCCTTCCCACATGCCATCCCTATTCTTTTACCCTCCCTCCATCACCTATCTCCCTCCCTCTCCTCTCCCTGGCGTGTGAGGTCTTAGTCCTGCTATAAAATGAGATTGAGGCTCGTCTGACGGGCAACCAGTCACCAATTGTACCTGTATTTTACCTGTGGGATTTTCCCGTCGACTGGGCACGTTTGGGCACTAAGGGCATCCTGTTCTTGTGGGATGCCCGTCTGTCCTTGTGGGATGCCTGTCTGTCCTTGTGGGATGTCTGTCTGTCCTTGTGGGATGCCCGTCTGTCCTTGTGGGATGTCTGTCTGTCCTTGTGGGATGTCTGTCTGTCCTTGTGGGATGTCTGTCTGTCCTTGTGGGATGCCCGTCTGTCCTTGTGGGATGTCTGTCTGTCCTTGTGGGATGCCTGTCTGTCCTTGTGGGATGTCTGTTTGTCCTTGTGGGATGCCCGTCTGTCCTTGTGGGATGTGTGTCTGTCCTTGTGGGATGTCTGTCTGTCCTTGTGGGATGTCTGTCTGTCCTTGTGGGATGTCTGTTTGTCCTTGTGGGATGCCCGTCTGTCCTTGTGGGATGTCTGTTTGTTCTTGTGGGATGCCCGTCTGTTCTTGTGGGATGCCTGTCTGTTCTTGTGGGATGCCTGTCTGTTCTTGTGGGATGCCCGTCTGTTCTTGTGGGATGCCTGTCTGTCCTTGTGGGATGTCTGTCTGTCCTTGTGGGATGTCTGTCTGTCCTTGTGGGATGTCTGTCTGTCCTTGTGGGATGTCTGTCTGTCCTTGTGGGATGTCTGTCTGTTCTTGTGGGATGCCTGTCTGTTCTTGTGGGATGCCCGTCTGTCCTTGTGGGATGCCTGTCTGTCCTTGTGGGATGTCTGTCTGTCCTTGTGGGATGCCTGTCTGTCCTTGTGGGATGTCTGTTTGTCCTTGTGGGATGTCTGTCTGTCCTTGTGGGATGTCTGTCTGTCCTTGTGGGATGTCTGTTTGTTCTTGTGGGATGTCTGTCTGTCCTTGTGGGATGCCTGTCTGTCCTTGTGGGATGTCTGTCTGTCCTTGTGGGATGCCCGTCTGTCCTTGTGGGATGTCTGTTTGTCCTTGTGGGATGTCTGTCTGTCCTTGTGGGATGTCTGTCTGTCCTTGTGGGATGTCTGTTTGTTCTTGTGGGATGTCTGTCTGTCCTTGTGGGATGCCTGTCTGTCCTTGTGGGATGTCTGTCTGTCCTTGTGGGATGCCTGTCTGTCCTTGTGGGATGTCTGTTTGTTCTTGTGGGATGTCTGTCTGTCCTTGTGGGATGTCTGTTTGTTCTTGTGGGATGTCTGTCTGTCCTTGTGGGATGCCTGTCTGTCCTTGTGGGATGTCTGTCTGTCCTTGTGGGATGTCTGTCTGTCCTTGTGGGATGTCTGTCTGTCCTTGTGGGATGTCTGTCTGTCCTTGTGGGATGCCTGTCTGTCCTTGTGGGATGTCTGTTTGTCCTTGTGGGATGTCTGTCTGTCCTTGTGGGATGTCTGTCTGTCCTTGTGGGATGTCTGTTTGTTCTTGTGGGATGTCTGTCTGTCCTTGTGGGATGCCTGTCTGTCCTTGTGGGATGTCTGTTTGTTCTTGTGGGATGCCCGTCTGTCCTTGTGGGATGTCGTGGGATGCCTGTCTGTTCTTGTGGGATGCCTGTCTGTCCTTGTGGGATGCCTGTCTGTTCTTGTGGGATGCCTGTCTGTCCTTGTGGGATGCCCGTCTGTCCTTGTGGGATGCCTGTCTGTCCTTGTGGGATGCCTGTCTGTCCTTGTGGGATGCCCGTCTGTCCTTGTGGGATGTCGTGGGATGCCTGTCTGTCCTTGTGGGATGCCCGTCTGTCCTTGTGGGATGTCGTGGGATGTCTGTCTGTCCTTGTGGGATGCCCGTCTGTCCTTGTGGGATGTCGTGGGATGTCTGTCTGTCCTTGTGGGATGTCTGTCTGTCCTTGTGGGATGCCTGTCTGTCCTTGTGGGATGCCTGTCTGTCCTTGTGGGATGTCTGTCTGTCCTTGTGGGATGCCTGTCTGTTCACCATTCCTTCCCCGTCCCATCCCAAATCCTTATCCTGACCCCTTCCAAGTGCTATATAGTCGTAATGGCTTGGCGCTTTCCCTGACACTTCCCCCCCCCTCTAAGAAAATAAATAAGAAAATAAATAAGAAAATAATAAAGGAAGGAGGAGCGACTTGGTGGTGTTGAGTAGTTATCTTGAAGTTATCTTGAAGTTATCTTGAGAGTTGGTAAACTCTCCTATCGTTACTTAGCTTAACTATCTCAGCCATCTTGGTGTGTGTACTGTATTTCCTGAGTAAATTTAATATATAGAAGGTTATCTTGAGGTTATCTTGAGATGATTTCGGGGCTTTAGTGTCCCCGCGGCCCGGTCCTCGACCAGGCCTCCACCCCCAGGAAGCAGCCCGTGACAGCTGACTAACACCCAGGTACCTATTTTACTGCTAGGTAACAGGGGCATAGGGTGAAAGAAACTCTGGCCATTGTTTCTCACCGGCGCCCGGGATCGAACCCGCACAGGATCACAAGTCCAGCGTGCTGTCTGCTCGGCCGACCGGCTCCCCAAGCTGTAAGAAGCATAGAAGCCTCCTCACTAGCGACTTGAGAATGTTTCAGGACGGACCGAAACGTCGTCGTCCCTTCATTTTCTAGTGTGTGGATTGGTCAACTTAATATAAAGAAGTTGATTAACTTTAATATATAGAATGAGGAAACCCCACATATCAGAAGATCTTCTCTTTACAGAACACTTTAACGTAGATGATCCTGTGGTCCCGGGTTCGATCCCGGGCGCCGGCGAGAAACAATGGGCAGAGTTTCTTTCACCCTATGCCCCTGTTACCTAGCAGTAAAATAGGTACCTGGGTGTTAGTCAGCTGTCATGGGCTGCTTCCTGGGGGGTGGAGGCCTGGTCGAGGACCGGGCCGCGGGGACACTAAAAAGCCCCGAAATCATCTCAAGATAACCTCAAGATAAGAAGATCTCTCACCTCCCTCCTCCTCCTCCTCCTTCCTTACCTACATTCCTACTATCTCTCTCACCACTCTCCTTCACTTGAGTAGTTCACAGATCTCGAGAGAGCCTTGAGAGACCTCATGTTGGGTCTTACTGCGTTGCTGGGGCCAGATTCACCAAGGAGTTACGCAAGCACTTACGAACCTGGGGCCAGATTCACGAAGCAGTTACGCAAGCACTTACGAACCAGGGGCCAGATTCACGAAGGAGTTACGCAAGCACTTACAAACCTGGGGCCAGATTCAGAAAGCAGTTACGCAAGCACTTACAAACCTGGGGCCAGATTCAGAAAGCAGTTACGCAAGCACTTACGAACCTGGGGCCAGATTCACGAAGTAGTTACGCAAGCACTTACAAACCTGGGGCCAGATTCACGAAGGAGTTACGCAAGCACTTACGAACCCGGGGCCAGATTCACGAAGGAGTTACGCAAGCGCTTACGAACCTGGGTCCAGATCCCCTTCCATATCCAGCCTCTCCCTTCACCCCGGGGTGGCCTTACCTATCCCCCTCCCCCCTCTCCCGTCCCCCCTCCCCCCCTCCCCCGTCCCCCCCTCCCCCGTCCCCCCCTCCCCCGTCCCCCCCTCCCCCGTACCCCCCTCCCCCCCCTCCCCCGTCCCTTCAACCTCACTGCTCCCTATAAACGACAGGTTTAGAACAGAATAGACAGGTTCGGTTTGACGGACAGGCGACAGTGACGCGTGTCGTTGTGAGTAGGAAGGTGACAGCTCTGTTCCGGTCGAGCGGTGGACGGGTGCCAGGCGTCTGTCTGTCCCCCTCTCTCCGGTACATCAAGGTGTAGCCGTCACTTTGGAGTGACAGGTGGATGGACCTGTTGTCGTGCGCGGGGAAACAGCTGGCGCTGGTGGGGGAAAATGTGGTAGGGGGTGGTTATCTTGAGAGGGTTATCTTGAGAGGGTTATCTTGAGATGGTTATCTTGAGATGGCTATCTTGAGATGGCTATCTTGAGATGGCTATCTTGAGATGGCTATCTTGAGATGGCTATCTTGAGATGGCTATCTTGAGATGGCTATCTTGAGATGGTTATCTTGAGATGGCTATCTTGAGATGGCTATCTTGACATGGCTATCTTGACATGGCTATCTTGAGATGTCTATCTTGAGATGGCTATCTTGAGATGGCTATCTTGAGATGGCTATCTTGAGATGATTTCGGGGCTTTAGTGTCCCCGCGGCCCGGTCCTCGACCAGGCCTCCACCCCCAGGAAGCAGCCCGTGACAGCTGACTAACACCCAGGTACCTATTTTACCGCTAGGTAACAGGGGCATAGGGTGAAAGAAACTTTGCCCATTGTTTCTCGCCGGCGCCTGGGATCGAACCCAGGACCACAGGATCACAAGTCCAGTGTGCTGTCCGCTCGGCCGACCGATAGGGGGGGGGGATGTGGTGGGGGGCTAACGCCATGTTTGTTGTGGTTGTGGTGTGGGGGGGGTGTACTCTCCTAGTTGTACTCGCCTGGTTGTACTCGCCTGGTTGTACTCGCCTAGTTGTACTCGCCTGGTTGTACTCACCTAGTTGTACTCGCCTGGTTGTACTCGCCTGGTTGTACTCACCTAGTTGTACTCGCCTGGTTGTACTCACCTAGTTGTACTCGCCTGGTTGTACTCGCCTGGTTGTACTCACCTAGTTGTACTCGCCTGGTTGTACTCACCTAGTTGTACTCACCTAGTTGTGCTTCGGTTCTTTGGTCTCTCCTCTCAACTGTCAATCAACCGATGTACAGATTCCTGAGAAGCCTGTGTACATAACACAAGAGGAACGAGGGAGAACATATTTGGCAACTTGGGACACATAAAGTACTTAAACTATTGGGGCGTCTTAAAGCTCTTTAAATATCTCTAGAAAGGAGAGGAGTCGTATGTTCTTGTACCCACCTCTGTAAAAAATAAGATAAGAGATATCACATAATCTATACGTGGAAGATACTGGAGGGACAGGACCCAAATCTACACAGTAAAATACAACGTACTGGAATGAACGATATGGAAGAAAATGCAGAATAGAACCAGTGAAGAGCAGAGGTGCCATAGGCACAATCAGAGAACACTGTATAAACATCAGAGGTCCGCGGTTGTTCAACACCCTCCCAGCGAGCATAAGAAATATTGCCGGAACAACCGTGGACATCTTCAAGAGGAAACTGGACTGTTTCCCCCAAGGAGTGCCGGACCAACCGGGCTGTGTTGGATATGTGAGCCTGCGGGCCGCTCCAAGCAACAGCCTGGTGGACCAAACTCTCACAAGTCAAGCCTGGCCTCGGGCCGCTCCAAGCAACAGCCTGGTGGACCAAACTCTCACAAGTCAAGCCTGGCCTCGGGCCGCTCCAAGCAACAGCCTGGTGGACCAAACTCTCACAAGTCAAGCCTGGCCTCGGGCCGCTCCAAGCAACAGCCTGGTGGACCAAGCTCTCACAAGTCAAGCCTGGCCTCGGGCCGCTCCAAGCAACAGCCTGGTGGACCAAACTCTCACAAGTCAAGCCTGGCCTCGGGCCGGGCTTGGGGAGTAGAACAACTCCCAGAACCCCATCAACCAGGTAGCTTGAAGGTCTATTCCCCATGCTTATCAGAACTTCAATTAAGTTGTGATCTGAGTAACAGGTTTGCCATCTTTTCCTTGCCACTTCCCTCCTTTCCCCTCCCCTCCCTTCCCCTCCCCTTCCTTTCACTTGCCTCCTTTATGACATCACCGTTATTATTGTTATTCTATGATAGGAGCAAGAGATAAGAGAGGGTGGGTGAGCGCTATATATAGCGGAGGAAGAGTTGCTGCTGCTCTCAGCTTACCCCATGAGTATGCTGCTATTGGCAGCGGTTACCTGCCCTGTACCCACCAGGGGCGAGATGTGGCTCTTGGGCCCCGGTTTCTACCTATTTGATTGGCACTGGAGCTCTTCAGTCCAGCCACGAGTGACACCATTCGTGCATGTTAAGAATAAAGGGTTATTTTGACATGATTTCGGGGCTTAGCGTCCCCGCGGCCCGGTCCTCGACCAGGCCTTCAGGGAGATTATTTTGTTTTGTATCTTGAGCATTTTGTTCCCGTGAACGTTCATCTGTCCCTCTTGTTCTTGGTGTTCTGAGGATTTATGTCCTCGTGGATTGATGTTCTCGCGGCCCAGTTGTGGGGCTGGACGGTAGAACGACAGTCTCGCTTCATGCAGGTCTTCGTTCAATTCCCGACCGTCCAACTGGTTGGGCGCCATTCCTTCCCTCCGTCCCATCCCAAATCCCTTATCCTGACCCCCTTCCCAGTGCTGTATAGTGGTAATGGCTTGGCACTTTCCCTTGATAATCACCTCACCACCTCACTGGGTGTTATGACCAGGCTTCTGGTTGGTGGTCTGGTCAAGAAGGCTGTTGGGTGCCGCCGCTGGCAGCCTGATGTGTTGGTTACAACCCTGACTCATTTGTGCTCCTGTCTGACGCCCGGGTCCCGTCATATTTCCCCCTTCATCTGGAAGCACCTGTCTCTCTCTGTCTCGGTCAGGTGGACTCGCCTAGTTGTACACACCTGGTTGTGCTTGCGGAGGTTGAGCTTCGGCTCTTTGGTCCCGCCTCTCAACTGTTTAATCAACTGGTGTACAGGTTCCTGAGCCTACTGGGCTCTATCATATCTACATTTGAAACTGTGTATGGAGTCAGCCTCCACCACATCACTGCCTAATGCATTCCATCTGTTGTACTGACACTGAAAAAATTCTTTCTATTGTCTCTAAAGGTGTGTACTCACCTCTTTCTGCCTGCAGGATCGAGCGTTGGCTCTTGGATCCCGCCTTTCTAGCCTTCGGTTATTTAAAGCACTGACTCCTGTCCTACTTCTCTATCATGCCTAGTTTTAAAGTTATGAATAGTGTTTGCGTCGACAATGTGCTCCTTTAGTTCATTCCATTTCCGCACTACTCTCACGTTAAAAGAAAACTTTCTAACATCTATGTGACTCATCTGAGTTTCCAGCTTCCACCAATGTCCTCTCGTTCTGTTATTATTACGTGTGTACATTTCGTCTATTTCCACTCTATCAATCCCCATAAGTATTTTGTATGCTGCTGTCATATCTCCCCGCTCCTTCCGTTTTTCTAACGTCGTCAGGTTGAGTTCCTTCAGTCGCTCTTCATATCCCATCCCATGTAACTCCGGGACTAGCCTCGTCGCAAATTTCTGAACCTTTTCCAGTTTCTTAATGTGTTTCTCTAGGTGGGGCTCCATGATGGGCCTGCATAATCTAAGATTGGTCTCACGTAGGCAGTGTAAAGCAGCCTGAATGCCTCCTTATTTAGGTTTTTGAATGACGTTCTAACTTTTGATAGCGTAGAGTACGCTGCTGTCGTTATTCGGTTTATATGTGCTTCAGGAGTTAGATTAGGTGTTACGTCCACTCCCAGGTCTCTTTCTCGAATCGTCACAGGTAGGCAGTTCCCCTTTATTGTGTACTGTCCCTTTGGTCTCCTATCACCTAGTCCCATTTCCATAACTTTACACTTTCTCATGTTGAACTCCAGTAACCATTTCTCTGACCATCTCTGGAGCTTGTTCAAGTCCTCTTGGAGTATCCTACAATCCTCATCTGTCACAACTTGTCTCATTATCTTTGCGTCATGCGCGAACATCGACATATAGGACTCGACTCCTGTAGACATGTCGTTAACGTATATTAGAAACAGAACTGATCCCAACACCGATCCTTGAGGTACTCCACTCGTTACTGTTCGCCAGTCCGACTTCTCGCCCCTTACCGTAACTCACTGGCTCCTTCCTGTTAGGTATTTCCTTACCCATGCTAGGACCTTTCCGCTTACTCCTGCCTGCCTCTCAAGTTTGAATAGCAGTCTCCTGGTTGATACCTGGTTGATGGGGTTCTGGGAGTTCTTCTACTCCCCAAGCCCGGCCCGAGGCCAGGCTCGACTTGTGAGAGTTTGGTCCACCAGGCTGTTGCTTGGAGCGGCCCGAGGCCAGGCTTGACTTGTGAGAGTTTGGTCCACCAGGCTGTTGCTTGGAGCGGCCCGAGGCCAGGCTTGACTTGTGAGAGTTTGGTCCACCAGACTGTTGCTTGGAGCGGCCCGCAGGCCCACATACCCACCACAGCCCGGCTGATCCAGCCCTTCTCTGTGGAGGTACTTCCTGTGTGGTACTGTGGAATACTCTGGTATACTACAGTCATAAGAGGTATACTGTGGTATACCGCAGGGGTGATGGGCAATACTGTCGTTAGGGGAATATGATGGTCAGTGCGGGTTAATTAAGGCGCGCCCTTGTCCATAGTTCAGTCTCAAGTGGGTTGTCCTATCTCACCTCTTGACCTCCACCGTGACCCCTACTCTCCTCCCTCCCTCCTTACCACCCACCTGCAGGGTAAGTCATCCTCTGAGAGAGAGAGAGAGACAGAGACAGACAGAAACAGAGAGGTAAGTATCTCCCTCCATATCCCAAGGGAGAGAGAGAGAGAGAGGTCTCCCTCCATATCCCAAGGGAGAGAGAGAGAGAGAGAGAGAGGTCTCCCTCCATATCCCAAGGGAGAGAGAGAGAGAGAGAGAGAGAGAGAGGTCTCCCTCCATATCCCAAGGGAGAGAGAGGTATCTCCCTCCATATCCTAAGGGAGAGAGAGAGAGAGAGAGATCTCCCTCCATATCCCAAGGGAGAGAGAGAGAGAGAGGTCTCCCTCAATATCCCAAGGGAGAGAGAGAGAGAGGTCTCCCTCCATATCCCAAGGGAGAGAGAGAGATCTCCCTCCATATCCCAAGGGAGAGAGAGAGAGGTCTCCCTCAATATCCCAAGGGAGAGAGAGAGAGAGGTCTCCCTCCATATCCCAAGGGAGAGAGAGAGATCTCCCTCCATATCCCAAGGGAGAGAGAGAGAGAGAGAGAGAGAGAGAGAGAGAGAGAGAGAGAGAGAGAGAGAGAGAGAGAGAGAGAGAGAGAGAGAGAGAGAGAGGTCTCCCTCCATATCCCAAGGGAGAGAGAGAGATCTCCCTCCATATCCCAAGG
>NC_091153.1:42880198-42895974 GCF_040958095.1 Procambarus clarkii | reverse complement strand
TGCCCTGCCTGCCTGCCTGCTAGCCTGCCTGCTAGCCTGCCTGCTAGCCTGCCTGCCTGCCTGCCTGCTAGCCTGCCTGCTAGCCTGCCTGCTAGCCTGCCTGCTAGCCTGCCTGCCTGCCTGCCTGCCTGCCTGCCTGCCTGTACCTGTGTCAAATAAACAACATGTTATAGTTGCTCTTGCAACAGGAACACACCTTCACTACTAAGTTATTTTCAGCGCAGCGTTGAAGGCTCTCAGTGTAAAGATTCTCTCTCTCTCTCCCCCCCTCTCCCCCCCCCCTTCCCCCCTCTCTCTCTCTCTCCCCCCCCCCCTCTCTCCCCCCCCTCCCCTCCTCTCTCTCTCTCTCTCCCCCCCTCCCCCCCCCTCTCTCTCTCTCTCCCCCCTCTCTCTCTCTCTCTCGCTCTCTCTCTCTCTCTCTCTCTCTCTCTCTCGCTCTCTCTCTCTCTCTTTCGCTCTCGCTCTCGCTCTCTCTCTCTCTCTCGCTCTCGCTCTCTCTCTCTCTCTCTGTGCGCGCGCGCGCGCGTCACACACACACACGAGCACTGAGAAGAAACAAAACCCTTGTAAGTGTACTGGACTTAAGACTTCTACAGCGGAAAGATCATATAGCGAAGGGCTTTGGACTTGTCCAATTTGGAGAAAGTTAATAGATCTGTCAACTAGTTGTTTCAAAGTGACGAGTTATTGATCTTGTAGTTCATATCTTAACATTTTGGGATAAAAAATCGGATTGGGTTATGTTCATACAGTATATTGTATTCATACAGTATATTGTATTTCTTGCCCAAACTGAAATGTTGATAAATATAGAATAAAGCACAACAAATTATTCAAAATGACACAAACACCCAAGTAGAATAGAACCAGTGAAGAGCAGAGGTGCCAGAGGCACAATCAGAGAACACTGTATAAACATCAGAGGTCCGCGGTTGTTCAACGTCCTCCCAGCGAGCATAAGAAATATTGCCGGAACAACCGTGGACATTTTCAAGAGGAAACTAGATTGTTTCCTTCAAGGAGTGGCGGACCAACCGGGCTGTGGTGGGTGTGTGGGCCTGCGGGCCGCTCCAAGCAACAGTCTGGTGGACCAAACTCTCACAAGTCAAGCCTGGCCTCGGGCCGCTCCAAGCAACAGCCTGGTGGACCAAACTCTCACAAGACAAGCCTGGCCTCGGGCCGCTCCAAGCAACAGCCTGGTGGACCAAACTCTCACAAGTCAAGCCTGGCCTCGGGCCGCTCCAAGCAACAGCCTGGTGGACCAAACTCTCACAAGTCAAGGCTGGCCTCGGGCCGCTCCAAGCAACAGCCTGGTGGACCAAACTCTCACAAGACAAGCCTGGCCTCGGGCCGCTCCAAGCAACAGCCTGGTGGACCAAACTCTCACAAGTCAAGGCTGGCCTCGGGCCGCTCCAAGCAACAGCCTGGTGGACCAAACTCTCACAAGTCAAGCCTGGCCTCGGGCCGCTCCAAGCAACAGCCTGGTGGACCAAACTCTCACAAGACAAGAAGGGAGTAGAGGAACTAGAAGAGCTCCAGACATGCTTCAGACGGCAGAACACGAGAATCAGGGTCTCTGAGCTCATCCCATGAAGGAATATAGGATGATTCTTGCTGGAGTGGAGGTTACCTTGAGGTGTTTTCGGGGCTTAGCGTCCCCGCGGCCCGGTCCTCGACCAGGCCTCCTCCAGGGAGGAGCAGGTGGCGTAAGGCTATCCTTTGGGGGGTTGACTGTGCGGGGGATACCTAGTAGGGGGGCAGGAGATATCTAAGGGGTTGAAGGGGTTTGCCGGTTAAGGGGGATATCTAAGGGGTTGAAGGGGTTTGCCGGTTAAGGGGGATATCTAGGGGTTGAGGGGGGTGGGTCAGGGGATATCTTATTCAGGTGATATCTTGGGGTTTAGGGGATGGGGAAGAAGTTGAGGGACAAGGGATATTTGGGCTTTTCTGACATTTCGATGGTGTTCCACACCCCTTGGTGACTTGGTGCTGTAGTCTGATGTTTAGTGGACACACCGCCATAGTGACAGTATTGGGCAGCCCATCAACCGTGAAGAGCTCAGTTCCCCAGGGTACTGTGCTTGCTCCAGTACTTTTTCTCATCCTCATATCGGACATAGACCAGAACACAACCTATAGCACTGTATCATCCTTTGCAGATGACACTAGGATTTTCATGAGAGTTGGCAACATAGAGGACACGGCAAACCTCCAATCAGATGTAGATCAGGTCTTTCTATGGGCTACAGAAAATAATATGGTGTTTAACGAGGATAAGTTCCAGCTCATGCGCTACGGAAAAATTGAAAATATAAAAACAGAAACCACGTACAAAACTCAGGCAAATCATAGCATAGAACGAAAAGGCAATGTAAAGGACCTGGGTGTACTCATGTCGGAAGACCTTACCTTTAAAGAACACAATAAAGTAGCCGTCACAACTGCAAGAAAAATGACAGGTTGGATAACAAGAACTTTTCACACTAGAGATGCTATACCGATGATGATACTTTTCAAAACGCTTGTGCTCTCTAGAGTGGAGTACTGCTGCACAATGACAGCCCCTTCCTAAATCTGTACTCCCTTGAGCGCAGGCGGGAGAGATACATAATAATTTACACGTGGAAAATAATTGAGGGGCTGGTCCCAAACCTGCACACAGAAATAACACCACATGAGACCAGAAGACATGGCAGGATGTGCAGAATACCCCCGTTGAAAAGCAGAGGTGCAACAGGTACTCTGAGAGAGAACTCTATCAACATCAGAGGCCTGAGACTGTTCAACACGCTTCCACTACACATAAGGGGCATAACTGGCAAACCCCTCACAGTGTTCAAGAGAGAACTGGATAAGCACCTCCAAAGGATACCTGATCAACCAGGCTGTGACTCATACGTCAGGCTGCGAGCAGCCGCGTCTAACAGCCTGGTTGATCAGTCCAGCAACCAGGAGGCCTGGTTGACGACCGGGCCGCGGGGACACTAAGTCCCGGAAGCACCTCAAGGTAGCCTCAAGGTAGGTAGCGTCACTCATCCTGTGAGTGGACACACCGCCATAGTGACAGTATTGGGCAGCGTCACTCATCCTGTGAGTGGACACACCGCCATAGTGACAGTATTGGGCAGCGCCACTCATCCTGTGAGTGGACACACCGCCATAGTGACAGTATTGGGCAGCGCCACTCATCCTGTGAGTGGATACACCGCCATAGTGACAGTATTGGGCAGCGTCACTCATCCTGTGAGTGGACACACCGCCATAGTGACAGTATTGGGCAGCGCCACTCATCCTGTGAGTGGATACACCGCCATAGTGACAGTATTGGGCAGCGCCACTCATCCTGTGAGTGGACACACCGCCATAGTGACAGTATTGGGCAGCGTCACTCATCCTGTGAGTGGACACACCGCCATAGTAACAGTATTGGGCAGCGCCACTCATCCTGTGAGTGGACACACCGCCATAGTGACAGTATTGGGCAGCGCCACTCATCCTGTGAGTGGACACACCGCCATAGTGACAGTACCGGGCAGCGCCACTCATCCTGTGAGTGGACACACCGCTATAGTGACAGTATTGGGCAGCGCCACTCATCCTGTGAGTGGACACACCGCCATAGTGACAGTATTGGGCAGCGCCACTCATCCTGTGAGTGGACACATCGCCATAGTGACAGTATTGGGCAGCGCCTCTCATCCTGTGAGTGGACACACCGCCATAGTGACAGTATTGGGCAGCGCCACTCATCCTGTGAGTGGACACACGGCCATAGTGACAGTATTGGGCAGCGCCACTCATCCTGTGAGTGGGCACACCGCCATAGTGACAGTATTGGGCAGCGCCACTCATCCTGTGAGTGGACACACCGCCATAGTGACAGTATTGGGCAGCGCCACTCATCCTGTGAGTGGACACACGGCCATAGTGACAGTATTGGGCAGCGCCACTCATCCTGTGAGTGGGCACACCGCCATAGTGACAGTACCGGGCAGCGCCACTCATCCTGTGAGTGGACACACGGCCATAGTGACAGTATTGGGCAGCGCCACTCATCCTGTGAGTGGGCACACCGCCATAGTGACAGTACCGGGCAGCGCCACTCATCCTGTGAGTGGACACACGGCCATAGTGACAGTATTGGGCAGCGCCACTCATCCTGTGAGTGGTCACACCGCCATACCAGCATGTACAACACTCCCCAATAGGAAGAAAACCCGCTGGGTTGTCCATCCTGCCACTTGTACCCAGACACGGGTGAGCAAGTGAACAGCTCCTCACACTAGAAGTGTAGCTGTGTGTCCGTGCCAAGAATATGGAGTGTTCTCGCTTTGTCTCAAGCTGTTCCTGCTCTATGTATTATCTCGTTTGTGTGAATTTGGATGACCGTTCCTGTGGTGCTAAGGAGCTGCATCAAGTGGCAGGGGGTGTCGTAAGAGGTGGCAGGGGTGTCGTAAGAGGTGGCAGGGGGGTCTCGTAAGAGGTGGGAGGGGTCTCGTAAGAGGTGGCAGTGGTGTCTCGTAAGAGGTGGCAGGGGGGTCTCGTAAGAGGTGGGAGGGGGTCTCGTAAGAGGTGGCAGTGGTGTCTCGTAAGAGGTGGCAGGGGGGTCTCGTAAGAGGTGGCAGGGGGGTCTCGTAAGAGGTGGCAGGGGGGTCTCGTAAGAGGTGGCAGGGGGGTGTCGTAAGAGGTGGCAGGGGGGTCTCGTAAGAGGTGGCAGGGGGGTGTCGTAAGAGGTGGCAGGGGGGTCTCGTAAGAGGTGGCAGGGGTTCTCGTAAGAGGTGGCAGGGGGTGTCGTAAGAGGTGGCAGGGGGGTCTCGTAAGAGGTGGCAGGGGGTGTCGTAATAGGTGGCAGGGGGGTCTCGTAAGAGGTGGCAGGGGGGTCTCGTAAGAGGTGGCAGGGGGTGTCGTAATAGGTGGCAGGGGTGTCTCGTAAGAGGTGGCAGAGGTCTCGTAAGAGGTGGGGGGGGGGTCTCGTAAAAGGTGGGTGGGGGGTCTCGTAAGAGGTGGGTGGGGGGTCTCGTAAGAGGTGGCAGGGGGTCTCGTAAGAGGTGGCAGAGGTCTCGTAAGAGGCGGGAGGGGTCTCGTAAGAGGTGGCAGGGGGGTGTCGTAAGAGGTGGGTGGGGGGTCTCGTAAGAGGTGGGGGGGGGCACCGGGAGGACGGGGGGAGCGTACAACCAGACCACTTGAGAGCATAATGCCTTCCCAACATTTTTACATATTCGATCCTTTCATCTTGAGGGCGGGCTAGCCTCGGGGCCTCTACCATGGCGGAGGGATAGGGGCTAGGGGAAGCTGGTCAAGAGAAAGGGGAGGGACATCTGTAGGGGATAGGGGGGTAGAAGGAAGGGAGAGGAGAAAGAGGAGCTAACATCAATCACTGGCTTGCAGTGTTGCATCCCGTTGCTGGGACAGATGTCTGCTTGCATAAGTTTGGGTAATTATTGAATGGAGGGAATTTGTGTGAACATGGAGGAATAGGGCCGGTTATCCGCACAGGAGGAAAGGGAGGGGACAGGGTCCACCTGGATGGGGGGGTCTGTCTCTGGAGGTCTGCTACTTCCCGAGCTTGGCCTGGGGATGGGCAGCGACGCACAGGAGAGAGAGAGAAAGAGACCCGCACTAGGGACCCTTTGCAACCTAACCTCTCGTCTCCATGTTATTTAGTCTCTATTATTATGCTCTCTTCCTTCCCCTCTCTCTTCATCTCCCCTTCCCCCCTCTTACATTTTTTGAGAATCGCCCCCTACCCCCCCCCCCCCCGTATCACATTTTTACCCCCCCTCTTCCCCTATGCGCTCTCCTTGTCGGCGCATTCTAATGTGCGCCAGCATAAGAACTGTCCTTGGATTTGTGTGTAAGGAATCATTTAGGACGTTGTATACCACGTATGTCAGACCAATTCCGGAACATGCAGCTCAACCATGGAGGCCGTATCTAGCCAAACACATGACGAAGATAGAGAAAGTTCAGATGTGTGCCACCAGACTTGTCCCAAAAGGGATAGTTATGATTTACGAGGAAGAGTACAGGAATTAAACATGTTAATGGAAAAGGTGCGAGTTATGGAAGACATGATTACTACGTATAAAATTGGCAGGGAAATGCATAGGGCAGATAAGGACAGGCTATTCAACACCGGTGACATTCGAACAAGGGATCACAGATAGGTATTGAGTGTCCAAGGAGCCACAGAGACATAAGAAAGATTTTGTCCAATGTCAGAGTAGTGGACAAACAGAATACTTTGAGAAATGATGCGATATAGGCTTCAATTTCAAATGTAGATTTAACATTTGTTAATGTGCTCCGAAGTTGATAGGCTCAGGGGGCTACATTCCGGCTGTTTAACTGTTGAGAGACGTAAGGCTCAGGAGGCTACATTCCGGCTGTTTAACTGTTGAGAGACGGGACCAAAGAGCCACAGCTCAACTCCCCAAAAGTACAATTATGTTAGTACAAAGCCGTCCGTTTTTGGAGTACTCACCAGTACCAGTACCTTGGATCTTATCGAGGGTACTGATGCCTCATAATTCCAAAATAATATGCAGACCAGAAAATAATTAGGACAGAAAACACACACACACACACACACACACACACACACACACACACACACAAACGATAAGGTGCATCGACCCCTCCCCCCCATCCTGGCTGTCTGGGTTCGAATCCTTCAGGAGTGAACAGTTTACAGTTTCACATTGGCTTGTGGACCATTATAGTTTTTTTCGCATATATATATATATATATATATATATATATATATATATATATATATATATATATATATATATATATATATATATATATATATATATATATATATATATATATATATATATATATATATATGTCGTACCTAGTAGCCAGAACGCACTTCTCAGCCTACTATGCAAGGCCCGATTTGCCTAATAAGCCAAGTTTTCATGAATTAATTGTTTTTCGACTACCTAACCTACCTAACCTAACCTAACTTTTTCGGCTACCTAACCTAACCAAACCTATAAAGATAGGTTAGGTTAGGTTAGGTAGGGTTGGTTAGGTTCGGTCATATATCTACGTTAATTTTAACTTCAATAAAAAAAATTGACCACATACATAATGAAATGGGTAGCTTTATCATTTCATAAAAAAAAATTAGAGAAAATATATTAATTCAGGAAAACTTTGCTTAATAGGCAAATCTGGCCTTGCATAGTAGGCTGAGAAGTGCGTTCTGGCTACTAGGTACGACATATATATATATATATATATGGGAACTACATCATCCTGTACACACCTGGCATTATGTTTATGGTGCCAGTTATATGGAAGTATGTCATGAGATATCAGTCAGTAATAAATTTCTGTAAACTGTTTACATAAATACCGCCATGAATAAATGGGCTAAATTACGTAAATATAATGACAAATAATTCTCCCTGCCTACCTACTCCCATGGTGGGTGCATGGGGGGCACCCACACCCATGGTGGGTGCATGGGGGGCATCCACTCCCATGGTGGGTGCAAGGGGGGCACCCACTCCCATGGTGGGTGCATGGGGGACACCCACTCCAATGGTGGGTGCATGGGGGGCACCCACTCCCATGGTGGGTGCATGGGGGCACCCACTCCCATGGTGGGTGAATGGGGGGGGCACCCACTCCCATGGTGGGTGAATGGGGGGGCACCCACTCCCATGGTGGGTGCATGGGGGACACCCACTCCAATGGTTGGTGCATGGGGGGGCACCCACTCCCATGGTGGGTGCAAGGGGGGGCACCCACTCCCATGGTGGGTGCATGGGGGGGCACCCACTCCCATGGTGGGTGCATGGGGGGCACCCACTCCCATGGTGGGTGCATGGGGGGCACCTACTCCCATGGTGGTACGTAGGAGCCCCATAATGGGAACTCATCCTGGTGAATTTTTGACCGGATTAATTGGTATTTGCTCTCCATTCCGGCCGTTGGCCAAAACTCCATTTTTGTCCACCTAAACTCACAATTCCTCCCTTTGCTAAACCTTTTTTTTTGTGTAGTGTATGTCGCAAAATAGCCCATAACCCAATTGCCTACGACAGTTATTTGATGCATTGGAATCCAATTCGGTTCGTAATTTGATTTAATATCTACCAATGACTGGCCGGCAAGGGTAGAGAGAGGGGGGGGGGGAGGTAAGGGTTATAGGGGGAGGTGGTGTGGGGGGGGGGGGGGGTTGAAGGGAGGGGTTTTGGAGCTATAGGGTAAGAGGGGGGAGCGGTTTTGGGTTGCATCAAAATTCTGCATCCTATCCAAATTCAGCCAGCTTGGCCTCCTAGCCAATTTGTCTTCCTACAAAGAACGTCGCTTTTCGACCGTATGCGTTACCTAAAGGCCAAAAACTATCGTACTTGAAAATGAAAGCGGCTGGCGAAACTGTCCCGTTTTCTGTTGTGGGTCCTCTGGTCGGTTAGGGGAGACCACTGTAAATTGACTGTTACCTTGACGGTGTCAAGAGTAGCGTTAACAGCAGTCTCTCACTTGAGTCCCATGTCCCAGTTTGGGGCCCCCTCTCCCAGCTTGGGCCCCCGTGTCCTAACCTGGGCCCCCTGCCTGTCCTCGTGCTGATGGGGGGGGGGGGTGGGCGCCCCCTCTTTCCGTCGAGTCATCGTTAACGTTCAAATATCACTTGTTGGGTGATTAAGTGTTCCGGAAGCAATAAGCCGACTGGTATTAATAAACATTATTGGACGGTCGCTATACGGCGTCCACTGTGTGTGGACGGTCGTTATACGGCGTCCACTGTGTGTGGACGGTCGCTATACGGCGTCCACTCTACCCACAGGTGAAGGGAAGTATATAGGTATAATTCATATAGGAGATATATATATATATATATATATATATATATATATATATATATATATATATATATATATATATATATATATATATATATATATATAGGGGGATAATGTGAGTAAGAAGGATGACGTAAGCTAAGACCAACCAGAGGTTATCTCGAGATGATTTCGGGGCTCAGCGTCCCCGCGGCCCGGTCCTCGACCAGGCCTCCTCTTTGTTACACCCCCCCCCACCCCCAGGAAACAGACAGGCTAACTGTCTAAATATTGCAAAACATCTTCCCCCTTCCAACAGGACCTGACGGAAGTGCTCAGATCAAGCAAAGTTAAGCAACTTGGCGGAAAAGTTATATGGTTACAAAAGAGCGGAACGGTATGGGACGTGTTTAGACGGAACGGAACTGGGACGGGACGGGACGGGACAGGAGGAAGATCTCTTTGTTAGGGAACTGTTCATGAGCCGAACCTCTTATCCCTGGCCCAGAGGCCACCCTATAGGAAGTCCATGTGGGACGTAAGGAGAGATGGGAGAGAACATGTGTGAAGGGAGAACAAGACAGAACAGGAAGAACACGACAGACACCCTATAGGAAGTCCATATGGGACGTAAGGAGAGATGGGAGAGAACATGTGTGAAGGGAGAACAAGACAGAACAGGAAGAACACGACAGACACCCTATAGGAAGTCCATATGGGACGTAAGGAGAGATGGGAGAGAACATGTGTGAAGGGAGAACAAGACAGAACAGGAAGAACACGACAGACACCCTATAGGAAGTCCATATGGGACGTAAGGAGAGATGGGAGAGAACATGTGTGAAGGGAGAACAAGACAGAACAGGAAGAACACGACAGACACCCTATAGGAAGTCCATGTGGGACGTAAGGAGAGATGGGAGAGAACATGTGTGAAGGGAGAACAAGACAGAACAGGAAGAACACGACAGAGAACACGGCCGGACTGCTGCCGACACATGGACAGAACGCGGAAGAACTCCGATTGAACCAGAGACCAAAACACAACCTATAATTGTTGTTGTAACTGATAAAAACCAACAGCAGATAATGATGTTAGAGTACCAGATATAATGATGTTAGAGTACCAGATATAATGTTAGAGTACCAGATATAATGATGTTAGAGTACCAGATATAATGATGTTAGAGTACCAGATATAATGATGTTAGAGTACCAGATATAATGTTAGAGTACAAGATATAATGTTGTTAGAGTACCATATATAATGTTGTTAGAGTACCATATATAATGTTGTTAAGAGTACCAGATATAATGATGTTAGAGTACCAGATATAATGATGTTAGAGTACCAGATATAATGATGTTAGAGTACCAGATATAATGATGTTAGAGTACCAGATATAATGATGTTAGAGTACCAGATATAATGTTGTTAGAGTACCATATATAATGTTGTTAGAGTACCAGATATAATGATGTTAGAGTACCAGATATAATGTTGTTAAGAGTACAAGATATAATGTTGTTAGAGTACCATATATAATGTTGTTAAGAGTACAAGATATAATGTTGTTAAGAGTACCAGATATAATGATGTTAGAGTACAAGATATAATGATGTTAGAGTACCAGATATAATGATGTTAGAGTACCAGATATAATGATGTTAGAGTACAAGATATAATGATGTTAGAGTACCAGATATAATAATGTTAGAGTACCAGATATAATGTTGTTAGAGTACCATATATAATGTTGTTAAGAGTACAAGATATAATGTTGTTAAGAGTACCAGATATAATGATGTTAGAGTACCAGAGATAATGGCGTTGTTGAAGAGTGTACTGGGTAGGAGTACAAATGTCCAATGGCCAGTTAAGGAGCGGTAATTAAACGACTCCATCTCTCGGTTTACCACTCCGTAAAAAATACGACTGTTTTGCATACTCGGAAGCGTCCGAAACCGCCAACAGCGAACCCAACCAGTCGGTTCCCGATGTGTTAAGAACGTCAATTTTCCGGCGGTTTAAAACGCGACGTATTAAGTGGGAGGACAGGTGACCAGTCAGTAGTAGAGATTATAAGGAAAATCATTGCAGTGGATTGTAGCTCCGGGTCCCCAGACGCCTAGTGGATCCGGCGGGATCTCAGGTTGGATTACCTTTAGCATGTCATGGTTGACGGGTTAAGGCGCGCGTTCATTAAAGAGCCTTAAAGCCTTAAAGAGCTTGGAAACTCTACATCCCAAGTTCACAGTTGGTGCTAAGAGCCTCGTAGTGCTGCCGAACTCAGACTCTTTAATTACTGTAAATATACTTCCAGGATTGAGGAAAGATGAACTGGTTTCGTAATGATGAATCCTGGTCTCCAGTGATTAGGTAGTGTGGGCAGCTGTGTGTGTGTGTGGGGGGGGGGGGGGGGAGGGGGAAGGTAGTCATTAGTGCCTGTTCAAATAGGAGACTACAATAGACTACAATAGACTACAATAGACTACCATAGACTACAATAGACTACAATAGACTACAATAGACTACAATAGACTACAATAGACTACCATAGACTACAATAGACTACAATAGACTACAATAGACTACAATAGACTACAATAGACTACCATAGACTACCATAGACTACCATAGACTACAATAGACTACAATAGACTACAATAGACTACAATAGACTACAATAGACTACAATAGACTACCATAGACTACCATAGACTACAATAGACTACAATAGACTACAATAGACTACAATAGACTACCATAGACTACAATAGACTACAATAGACTACCATAGACTACAATAGACTACAATAGACTACAATAGACTACCATAGACTACAATAGACTACAATAGACTACAATAGACTACAATAGACTACAATAGACTACAATAGACTACCATAGACTACAATAGACTACAATAGACTACAATAGACTACAATAGACTACAATAGACTACAATAGACTACAATAGACTACCATAGACTACCATAGACTACAATAGACTACAATAGACTACAATAGACTACCATAGACTACCATAGACTACAATAGACTACAATAGACTACAATAGACTACCATAGACTACAATAGACTACAATAGACTACAATAGACTACAATAGACTACAATAGACTACAATAGACTACCATAGACTACAATAGACTACAATAGACTACAATAGACTACAATAGACTACAATAGACTACAATAGACTACAATAGACTACCATAGACTACCATAGACTACAATAGACTACAATAGACTACAATAGACTACCATAGACTACCATAGACTACAATAGACTACAATAGACTACAATAGACTACAATAGACTACAATAGACTACAATAGACTACAATAGACTACAATAGACTACATGGGGCAAATATAAAACCTAAAGGGCTTGCTGAACCTTTTGTTTTCGCTTGATGCCCGGGTCGCTCTTATTGGCCGCGGCTGCCTGCACCCCTCTACCTGGGTGATACCTGGTTGATACCTGGTTGATACCTGGTTGATGGGGTTCTGGGCGTTCTTCTACTCCCCAAGCCCGGCCCGAGGCCAGGCTTGACTTGTGAGAGTTTGGTCCACCAGGCTGTTGCTTGGAGCGGCCCGAGGCCAGGCTTGACTTGTGAGAGTTTGGTCCACCAGGCTGTTGCTTGGAGCGGCCCGAGGCCAGGCTTGACTTGTGAGAGTTTGGTCCACCAGGCTGTTGCTTGGAGCGGCCCGAGGCCAGGCTTGACTTATGAGAGCTTGTGTAACACCCATGACCTCCCCCCCTTAGAGTTCACACCCAGGGAAGCCTTCTCCAAGAGGTCAGCCCAGATGACCTCCGGTTTATCTTGTTTATTGATTAAAAATTCCTGGGTTAGTCTTAGTCAGCATAGTTTCAAGTATGTAATATTTCATGCAAGGAAATTAGACCCCAGATTCTTATGTGTAAACATCCCTGGATCTCCCCCTTTTGGCCAGGTCAGAGGTCAGTCACACACGTAATTAATAACTCCTCTCTTGAAGAGTGTATGGTGAATGTCAAACAAGCTTATTGAAATATTTCTTGAGTGTTTGTATACGTGTGGCCGATCTTTTACATTCTTGGTGGGTAGCAACAGCAGATCTTCCCCTCCCCCCTGTGGGGGTTGTATATAGAGGTCCTGTAGGGACTTAGTAAGAACAGAGTGCCGGACACCGGGGTCCAGAGAGGGCTGTGAAGAACATCTCAGCCAGGGAGAGACAGAGGTCTTAAGGTAATGTGTGTGATCTCTGAGGTTTTGTTCCATGTCCCAAATTTCTTAACTTTTTGCCAGTATTAGAGTAGGATTTATAAGTGGTGATTGACATAATTTTGGTCTCAATAAACTCATGTTAAATTTCCCGTCTGTGTCAATTGTTGATTCCTCTTAGCCTTTTGGACATAGTGGCTGACAACCGTCCCATAATTAATGACAGTCATAGAAAGTACTCTCCAAGTCAAGCAATGTTTCTTGCCTCGTTGCTTGATATAGTCTCAATGGTCAAAGGCAGATGGTGGCAGCGTATTTCATCCCGTGTTAGCATTTCCTTGTTGGCAGTGTACCTTTTTAGTTCCGGTGTAACTACCATATGTCAGCTCATAACGGTGTTATCAAGTGCAACCGATGGGGAAGTGTTACTCAGGATAAATAGTGTTTACATTATTAGTTTAGTATCCATTATAGTGGTGGTACATTACAGTGGTGTTACACTTGGTCCACCAGGCTGTTGCTTGGAGCGTTAGTTATTTTCTTGTTCTGTTGTGTTCTGCAGTTCTTGAGGTGTGTTCTGTATGGGGGTCATAAGAGCGCCTGTGTTTCTCCTGGTCATGTACACTACTGCATAATTTTCTCATTTTTTCTCATTTTTCAAAGCTAATGTGAAGTTCTTTTGCGGCATAAATTAGTGATTGTTCTGATGTCTTCTCTCTTCTCTCTTCTCTCTTCTCTCTCTCTCTCTCTCTCTCTCTCTCTCTCTCTCTCTCTCTCTCTCTCTCTCTCTCTCTCTCTCTCTCTCTCTCTCTCTCTCTCTCTCTCTCTCTCTCTCCTCTCTCTCTCTCTCTCTCTCTCTCTCTCTCTCTCTCTCTCTCTCTCTCTCTCTCTCTCTCTCTCTCTCTCTCTCTCTCTCTCTCTCTCTTTTCTCTCTCTCTCTTTTCTCTCTCTCTCTTTTCTCTCTCTCTCTCTCTCTCTCTCTCTCTCTCTCTCTCTCTCTCTCTCTCTCTCTCTCTCTCTCTTTTCTCTCTCTTTTCTCTCTCTTCTCTCTCTTTTTCTATCTTCTCTCTCTTTCCTCCTTTATCTATGTCTAGTTAGTTACAAACTTGCTAGATATGGAGTGAAACTGGAGCCTTCTGTATAACAGAGCCCAACCACTTTGACTGGACGGTAGAGCGACGGTCTCGCTTCATGCAGGTCGGCGTTCAATCCCCGACCGTCCACCAAGTGATTGGCCACCATTCCTTGCCCTCCGTCCGATCCCAAATCCTTATCCTGACCCCTTCCAAGTGCTTTGAAGTTTATGGATATCATGATATATTTGGACTCTAGATGTAACTCTAGACTCTAGTCTCTGGACTCTGGACTCTAGGTGTTTGTGTAATTAGGTCATATCTTTCTCACTTGCTCACTGGAGAGTACGGCTCTTCGCAAATAATTAACCCAACCTAATTGGTGTGTAACACAAAAGGAGGCCTGGTCGAGGACCGGGCCGCGGGGACACTAAGCCCCGAAATCTTCTCAAGATAACCTCAAGATAACCCCACACACATGAGACAAAAGTAAAGACGGTTCTGCCCATCCTCACTATTTTGATTTAATCTCTGCACTTTGAAGAATTTTTGGATTCTCAATAATATATTTATTTTTATTCATTTCTTTATTTATTGTTGATGTGGGCACTGAAAGATGGTGTCTGCGTTAATTAGACTATTAGTACACAACAATACTCTATTCTTAAGAATAAAAGTGCCTTTCAAAGACAATTTAATCTGTGGCATCTCTTTGTGGTGTTTCACTTATCCAGCCTATTGTATTGTGATCTTAATCGTAAGATCTTCCGTCGTGGGTACGCAGGTTGGCTCTTACGATGTCTTAGCGCTCTGTGGCTTGGTTTGATTGCGGTTTGTATGTTGTTCAGGTTCGAATTTCTTGGATTAGCTGGCCACGTGTCGCTAATGAGGGGGTAGGGTGCACAATCGTTTCGGCGCCCGGTGATGGTGATGACCCTGTCACCCTTACACTCCCTACTTCCCCTCCCACGCCTCCCTTCTCTGCCCTCTGTTCCGCCCCCTCCCCCCCCCCCCCTCTATTCCGCCCCCTCCCCCCTCTATTCTTTCATCTGGTGGAGCCACTATTCGACGGATAGCGGTAATTAGTGCTGTGTCTTGTGAGATGTGAGCAGTGTTGCTCATGTCTCCTTCCCTTTACCCTCTTCCCCTACCTCCTTCCCTTTACCCTCTTCCCCTACCTCCTTCCCTTTACCCTCTTCCCCTACCTCCCCCTCTTCCTAACTCTTTCCCCCCCCCTAGCCCGTTTCCCCATCTTTAATTATTTTTTCCATTTTACCTGTCCTCTTTTTAACTATCCCCCTTCCCTTCCATTAACTCCCGGCCTGTACATCTCCTACCCTAACCTCCCTACCCTAACTCCCTACCCAAACCCCCCAACCCATACCCCCTACCCTAACTCCCCTACCCTACCCCCACCCCTACCCTACCCCCCCCCCCCTACCCTATCTTTCGTTCCTTAGTTTTACGCATGCGTCCTGGAAGAGGAGGGAGGGGGGGTGGAGAGCTGGAGAGGGGGGGGGTGGGCTGTAAGGGTCATTGTACCGTTGGTGTACCATGAGGTTATCGCTCTTATTAGTGCATTCACTCGGGCCTGTTCCCATTGAACCAATCATAACAAAGAGTGGAACTTGTGGAGGGTTCTTGTGGGGTGGAGGACTCGTATGGGAGGGAG
>NC_091153.1:42837698-42877698 GCF_040958095.1 Procambarus clarkii | reverse complement strand
CAGGAGGTCTTCAAAATAGAACAAGGTGAGGTCACTGTGCTAGGAGAAAGGGAGGTAAACCAGGCGGCCTTGGAAGAGTTCAAAATTACGAGAGAGGAGGTCAAGAGACACCTTCTGGATCTGGATGTTAGAAAGGCTGTTGGTCCAGATGGGATCTCAGAATAGGTACTGAAAGAGTGTGCAGAGGCACTTTGCTTGCCACTCTCCATAGTGTATAGTAAGTCACTGGAGACGGGAGACCTACCAGAAATATGGAAGACGGCGAATGTGGTCCCAATATACAAAAAGGGCGACAGACAAGAGGCACTGAACTACAGGCCAGTGTCCTTGACTTATATACCATGCAAGGTGATGGAGAAGATCGTGAGAAAAAACCTGGTAACACATCTGGAGAGAAGGGACTTCGTGACAAATCGCCAACATGGGTTCAGGGAGGGTAAATCTTGCCTTACAGGCTTGATAGAATTCTACGATCAGGTGACAAAGATTAAGCAAGAAAGAGAGGGCTGGGCGGACTGCATTTTCTTGGATTGTCGGAAAGCCTTTGACACAGTACCGCATAAGAGGCTGGTACATAAGCTGGAGAGACAGGCAGGTGTAGCTGGTAAGGTGCTCCAGTGGATAAGGGAGTATCTAAGCAATAGGAAGCAGAGTTACGGTGAGGGGTGAGACCTCCGATTGGTGTGAAGTCACCAGTGGAGTCCCACAGGGCTCTGTACTCGGTCCTATCTTGTTTCTGATATATGTAAATGATCTCCCGGAGGGTATCGATTCATTTCTCTCAATGTTTGCGGACGATGCTAAAATTATGAGAAGGATTAAAACAGAAGAGGACTGTTTGAGGCTTCAAGAAGACCTAGACAAGCTGAAGGAATGGTCGAACAAATGGTTGTTAGAGTTTAACCCAACCAAATGTAATGTAATGAAGATAGGTGTAGGGAGCAGGAGGCCAGATACAAGGTATCATCTGAGAGAGGAAATTCTTCAGGAGTCAGAGAAGGAAAAAGACTTGGGGGGTTGATATCACGCCAGACCTGTCTCCTGCAGCACATATCAAGCGGATAACATCAGCGGCATATGCCAGGCTGGCCAACATACGAACGGCATTCAGAAACGTGTAAAGAATCATTCAGAACTTTGTATACCACATATGTCAGGCCAATCCTGGAGTATGCAGCCCCAGCATGGAGTCTGTATCTAGTCAAGGATAAGACTAAACTGGAAATGGTTGAAGAAATTGTTTATGTAATAATCTAAGATGAGGTCTGATAAAGACCTTTTGTGCCCTCTGTAATGCTTTTGCGCTACCGCTCACAGGATGAGTATGGGGTGCACAATAAACTAGCCGCCTTCGGCGGCAACAACAATGGAAAAGGTTCAAAGGTTTGCCACCAGACGAGTACCCGAGCTGAGAGGTATGAGCTACGAGGAGAGACTACGGGAATTAAACCTCACTTCGCTGGAAGACAGAAGAGTTAGGGGGGACATGATCACCACATTCAAGATTCTGAAGGGAATTGATAGGGTAGATAAAGACAGTCTATTTAACACAAGGGGAACACGCACAAGGGGACACAGGTGGAAACTGAGTGCCCAAATGAGCCACAGAGATATTAGAAAGAACTTTTTTAGTGTCAGAGTGGTTGACAAATGGAATGCATTAGGAAGTGATGTGGTGGAGGCTGACTCCATACACAGTTTCAAGTGTAGATATGATAGAGCCCGATAGGCTCAGGAATCTATACACCTGTTGATTGACGGTTGAGAGGCGGGACCAAAGAGCCAGAGCTCAACCCCCGCAAACACGACTAGGTGAGTACAACTAGGTGAGTACACACACACACACACACACACACACACACACACACACACACACACACACACACACACACACACACACACACATGGGGCCTCGTAGCCTGGTGGATAGCGCGCAGGATTCGTAATTCTGTGGCGCGGGTTCGATTCCCGCACGAGGCAGAAACAAATGGGCAAAGTTTCTTTCACCCTAAGTGCCCCTGTTACCTTGCAGTAAATAGGTACCTGGGAGTTAGTCAGCTGTCACGGGCTGCTTCCTGGTGTGTGTGTGTGTGTGGTGTGAAAAAAAAAAAAAGTAGTTAGTAAACAGTTGAGAGGCGGGCCGAAAGAGCAGAGCTCAACCCCCGTAAAAACACAACTAGTAAACACACACACACACACACACACACACACACACACACACACACACACACACACACACACACACACACACACACACACACACACACACACAGACACACACACACACACACACACACACACACACACACAGACACACAGGTTGAGAGGCGGGACCAAAGAGCCAGAGCTCAACCCCCGCAAGCACAATTAGGTGAGTACAGACACACAGACACACACACACACACACACACACACACACACACACACACACACACACACACACACACACACACACACACACACACACACACACACACACACCTGATGGCTTAATGGTAGAGACGGCTGCCCATGTTTCCCCTCCCACGCTGCCTCTCCCACGCCGTGGATTACGAATCTAGTGGGAGGGGGAAAGGTATGACGCAGGTGGGAGAGAGATTGTGTAACTGGGAGATGTATTGTGTAGGTGGGATATGTATTGACATTATATCTATGTCTTGCTCGTAACTGTTGTAGGAAGCTCTCACCTGCACTTTGCGTGCGTTTGCGTGCGTGTTTAGTCTTCCAGGGGGGTGCCTGAGCGCGCGCGCGCGCGTGTGCCCCAACATGGGAGTACATCTCTCCCTTTCCACATCTACACCCGTGCTCCAAGTTATGTAAATTCCTCTTAATTGGCTTCACTAAGTAACTCATTATTATGTAAATGTATGTAAATGCTTAATAATAGACTCCATTTTCTTGTAAACGACTGGGTTCGTAAACAAGAATCTAGGGGGGGGGGTGGTGTAAAAAGTAGACGAATTAAAGTAATTTACATTTACGTTTGTAAGGGTCGGGACGCGAGTAGAACATAACTGGAGATTTGACTTACATGTGTGTGTGTGTGTGTGTGTGTGTGTGTGTGTGTGGGTTTTGTAAAAGTTAGGTGCGTGTGTATGTAACTTATAACTCTTATAAGTTAGTTATAACGCCATAATGTTATAACTGGAGTTATAAGTTGTTAGTTTTAAGTTCTTAAGTTACGCTCTGTGTATGGGTGTAACTTTCTGGCTCTTATATGTTATAATATTTAGTTAATACCCGCTTGGTATTCAGCTAATACCCGCCTGATATTCATCTAATACCCGCTTGGTATTCATCTAATACCCGCTTGGTATTCATCTAATACCCGCTTGGTATTCATCTAATACCCGCTTGGTATTCATCTAATACCCGCTTGGTATTCATCTAATACCCGCTTGGTATTCATCTAATACCCGCTTGGTATTCAGTTAATACCCGCTTGGTATTCAGTTAATACCCGCTTGGTATTCAGTTAATACCCGCTTGGTATTCAGTTAATACCCGCTTAATATTCAGCTAATACCTGCCTAACTGGCCGACCTCTCCCGGTGTGAAAAGAAAGCTTGATAAAGACCTCTAGGATACCTGATCAACCAGGCTGTGATTCATACGTCAGACTGCGAGCAAACGCCCCCAACAGCCTGGTTGACCAGACCTGATCGGAGACCGGAACCTGGAGGCCTGATCGGAGACCGGGCCGCGGGGGACATTGATCCAACAACAGGTAAATTTCCACTAACTGTCGGTTAACTCTAAGTCTGAGCTAACACTGGATTAATACCGTGGAATTACCTAGCAAAATCCCAGTTAATCCCCAGATAAGCCTACCTGTTGTTGGTTCCGGGGTGGGAGGGGGAGGGGGGGGGGGGGGATTTTGGCTACACGTGGAAAATATTAAGAGGGGCTGGTCCCAAACCTGCACACAGAAATAACACCACATGAGACCAGAAGGCATGGCAAGATGTGCAGAATATCCCCGTTGAAGAGCAGAGGTGCAACAGGTACTCTGAGAGAGAACTCTATCAACATCAGAGGCCCGAGACTGTTCAACACGCTTCCACTACACATAAGGGACATAACTGGCCGACCCCTCACAGTCTGATCAACCTGGGGCCAGATTCACGAAAGCACTTACGGACGTGTACATCTTTCCTCAATCTTTGGCGGCTTTGTTTACAATTATTAAACAGTTAATGAGCTCCGAAGCACCAGGAGGCTGTTTATAACAATAACAACAGTTGATTGGCAAGTTTTCATGCTTGTAAACTGTTTAATAAATGTTACCAAAGCCGTCAAAGATTGAGGAAAGATGTACACGTCCGTAAGTGCTTTCGTGAATCTGGCCCCAGGTTGATCAAACAACCTATTGAGGTTCGGCACCCTCCAACCATCCCCCCCCCAGATTTTCTAAGCTAGTAGTAGGCTTCCATCAGTCTCAGGAGACTATGGTGTCGCGCTCTGGTTGTCGGTCGGCCTCTCCAGGGCGCAAAGCCAGGGTAGGTTGATACGAGACGAGAAGCTGTTACCCATGCAGCAAGTCCCCCCCCCCCCCTATCCTCGGCACCCAAAGTCTCCATTGGAAAGGCAAACGTGAATATGATTGGCTCCAGCGCAGTTACCTCTAAGCTTACTCATGACTTGCCTCCTGGTATCCCCATGGCTACTATCCACTCAACATGGGTACTATCCACCCAACATGGCTACTATCCACCCAACATGGCTACTATCCACCCAACATGGCTACTATCCACCCAACATAGGTACTATCCACCCAACATGGCTCCTATCCACCCAACACTTGCCGTTGCGTTTCAACACGAGAATATAATTATAATTTTGCTTGTGCCGGCCCCAAGCAAGAGTGGGGGGGGGGATGGTTGGTTGTTTAATTAGAGAGAAGGTGTAGTGAGTCCACACGCCCCGGCACCCTTGTAGAGGGCGCCTTTGATGGTGCTTTCACACAAGCAAGCAATATTACCTCCACCTCTCTTGTGTGGGTGTTGTTTCCTAGAGAGCTGGCGGAGGCTGAAGGTGGTGTTTGTGCTCTAGTGTAGTCAGGTGAGAGAGAGACAGACAGACAGACAGACAGAGACAGACAGAGACAAACAGACAGAGACAGACAGAGACAGACAGACAGAGACAGACAGACAGAGACAGACAGACAGAGACAGACAGACAGAGACAGACAGACAGAGACAGACAGACAGAGACAGACAGACAGACAGACAGACAGAGACAGACAGACAGACAGAGACAGACAGACAGACAGACAGACAGACACAGACAGACAGACACAGACAGACAGAGACAGACAGACAGAGACAGACAGACACAGACAGACAGACACAGACAGACAGACACAGACAGACAGACAGACACAGACAGACAGACACAGACAGACAGACACAGACAGACAGACACAGACAGACAGACACAGACAGACAGACACAGACAGACAGACACAGACAGACAGACACAGACAGACAGACACAGACAGACAGACACAGACAGACAGACACAGACAGACAGACACAGACAGACAGACACAGACAGACAGAGACAGACAGACAGAGACAGACAGACAGACAGAGACAGACAGACAGACAGACACAGACAGACAGACACAGACAGACAGACACAGACAGACTGACTGACTGACTGACTGACTGACTGACTGACTGACTGACTGACTGACTGACTGACTGACTGAGTATGTATCAGGGGAAATCGCCAAGTCTTTTCGACTATATAGCACTTGGAAGGGGGGTCAGGATATGGATTTGGGATGGGACGGGGGAAAGGAATGGTGCCCAACTGTAACACCACCAACCACTTGGACGGTCGGGGATTGAACGCCGACCTGCATAAAGCGAGACCGTCGCTCTACCGTCCAATCCAAGTGGTTGGACACAGAGAGAGAGAGAGAGAGAGAGAGAGAGAGAGAGAGAGAGAGAGAGAGAGAGAGAGAGAAAAGACAGAGAGACACAGAGAGTATTAATATATATTATTATGCCACCTCTAGTTGTGTTTGTAGGGACCCTTAGCCTCGAAGAAGAGGATATGAAGCACCCTGGGGGGAAGTCTTACTGGGTTTCCAAGGGCCTTTTAACCTAACCGGTCGCTGGTAAAGATTGTATAAAGGGTTTCAATAAATCTGCCGGCTACTGTATGAATTGTATATTGTATTTTTTTTGTATTCCCTTATGCATTGCTTTTTATATAAATTTGTTTATTTGTACTTTTATTCCTACAACTAAGAGATGTTTATCTTTGTTTCAGGTGAGTTTGAGGACCTGATCAGAGCTGCCACTTGGAGGCCAGAAACGTAAGGCTGGTCCTCACAGGCAGGGCTAGAATTCACATTTGAGGACCTGATCAGAGCTGCCACTTGGAGGCCAGAAACGTAAGGCTGGTCCTCACAGGCAGGGCTAGAATTCACATTTTACGAAACCTTTACATCTTGACTTTGATCACATCAGCTTAAAGTCTATATTTAATATAGTTAACTAGCGTCTAAGACCCCCAAAATATGATTGTTATAGTCAAGCACTTCGGAGTTCAAAACTATTTATTAAATGTAACTAAGCCGCCATGGGCCTGACAGCTGAGTAGAAAGCGCTCGGGGTTCGTAGTCCTGAGGTTCCGGGTTCGATCCCCGGTGGAGGCGGAAAGAAATGGGCAGAGTGGTTTTTTTTCACCCTAATACCCCCCTGTTCACCTAGCAGTAACTAGGTACCTGGGAGTTAGACAGCTGCTACGGGCTGCTTCCTGGGGGTGTGTAACAAAAAAGGAGGCCTGGCCGAGGACCGGGCCGCGGCGACGCTAAGCCCCGAAATCATCTCAAGATAACCTCAAGATAGCCATGATTGAAAAAAGATGTACAGGTTACGCAAGGGGAGGAGACTCAGATTGTGTACACATAGACTGGTTGATTGTCCTGCGGAAGGATCTAAATAATCTAGATTTTATTGTTCCTAAATCACAATAACGTTATATATATATATATATATATATATATATATATATATATATATATATATATATATATATATATATATATATATATATATATATATATATATATATATATATATATATATATATAATAGGGAAGGGAGTACCACCTCTGGCTGGAAGAAGGGGGACCCATAGCCTCGGAGGAAACCACACATAACGCATTGGAGGGAATGTAGGTCCCCTCCAATACAGTTTCTGTGTGCTTTTCTCCTACCACCCCCTTCCCTTTTTTTTTTCCTTTATTGTGTATTTAAAGGTTACAAAACATACAAGACAAATGCCTAAAGGTTATGGATCTCTTGAAGCTCCTCCGCTTCTGGACAGGAACCGAGGACGCAGCAAGCATTTCCCCTCTGGATCGCCACACTGAGACGCTGAAACAAAAAACTGGAAGCCCTTGGGTCTCTGGTGACGTCAATGAGCTTGGAACCCAATTCCTTGAGAAATCCCAAGGCACTCTTGCCCCAGGGGCCATGCGTCTCAGACGCTATGGGAACAAAGAGGTATTGACCTTCCAGTCGCCTGTACTTGAGTGATTTAGCTGTTTCCCTGTGGTTGGCCGCCCCACCTGCTTGATCAGCTCCGAAGTGTACATAGGTGTCAGCCAGGGTGGATACACATGTGTAGTCCCACACCAACTGTCTACCCTCCTTCCATGAGTATATGGTGATGCCATCAGGGCGAAGTGCTGGGAAATCCGGGTTTTGGACCCCTAGGATGCGAGGTTCTCTCTCCGCTGGGCACCCAGCTGAGACGAGGCTTCTCTTGATGATGTCATTGACCTCGTTGTGTCTTGCATGCCAGCCCTTTGTTCTTCCGCAATGCAACCCATGCAGTCCGTATTGGTCTGCTTCCACCCTGTTGCAAATACACTTGTATTCAGTGTGAATTGGGGCACCAAGGCGGAGGGCCACTGCTACACGAAGGGATTCTGGATCTAGGCGCGTGCCCATTGCTGACATGGATACTGCCAGGAGGAAGTCTCCTGCATGGGGGGCACGCACTGCTCTGAGGCGGGCTTTCTATATATATATATATATATATATATATATATATATATATATATATATATATATATATATATATATATATATATATATATATATATATATATTCTATCAGGAAATATTTTAAATTGTGCAGTGGGATCGAACCCTCGCAATTGAGGGATGCAGGGGACATGGAACGTCATCAATTTACACGTGGAGGTGTTGGTGTTGGGGCTCCTAATTTGGAGGTCAATTTGTACTCTGAAATGGGGCAAGATAATCAGCAGCGCTTGGAGTAAACCTTTCATGGGTTGTGCGTAGAGTTGTGGTATACAGTCTACCAGGGTGTGTATACATCAGCGCGGAGGAGTTCGGTTTGGTACTCCAAATGGTTTACCAAAACACGTGAAGGAGGACGTTGTTAGCTTTGTTCTGGTAATGGCTAGCCTCAGTTTCCTCCGACAGGTGTCTCTTCCTCTCTCTCCCTCTCTCTCCCTCTCTCTCTCTCTCTCTCTCTCTCTCTCTCTCTCTCTCTCTCTCTCTCTCTCTCTCTCTCTCTCTCTCTCTCTCTCTCTCTCTCTCTCTCTCTCTCTCTCTCTCTCTCTCTCTCTCTCTCTCTCTCTCTCTCTCTCTCTCTCTCTCTCTCTCTCGATCTCGTCAAATAATCTTCAAGATGAGGAGAGGTAATTATTTTGTCGCGTCTTCCGGTGAAAAGTTGCTTGTTCGAGAGTTTGGATATTGGGGCCGCTTGCGAGAGAGCTCCTAAGAGTTGATATCCTGTAGGATATGACCCCACGCTGGGCCTGGAGAGCTCTTGTCCGCCGGATGGGTGACGCTGCTGCTACTGCTACTACTACTACTGCTGCTGCTGCTGCTACTACTACTACTGCTGCTGCTGCTGCTGCTACTACTGCTGCTGCTGCTGCTGCTGCTGCTGCTGCTGCTGCTACTACTGCTGCTGCTGCTGCTGCTACTACTGCTGCTGCTGCTGCTGCTGCTGCTGCTACTACTACTGCTGCTATTACTACTACTGCTGCTGCTGCTGCTGCTACTGCTGCTGCTGCTGCTACTGCTGCTACTGCTGCTACTGCTGCTACTGCTGCTACTGCTGCTGCTGCTGCTACTACTGCTGCTGCTGCTGCTGCTGCTGCTGCTGCTGGAGGAGGAGATATAGTCGTACTGTTCCTGGCGATGGACTCTTGTCTCTCTCTCCTCCCCCGTGTCCACTTTTGAACAAGTTCACTTTTGTTACCGAGTTTGAGAACGTCTGCTACTGGCCACCGTCCTCTCCTCCTCCTTCCATACTTCCTCTTGAGCACGTACGACAACTTCTTCCTTTCACCCCCCTCCCATCCCCACCCCATTCGACCCCCCCATCCCCCTCCCCCCCCCCCCCCCGCCTTGGTGTGCTCTTCCCTCTCCCCATACAACCACTGGGACTTTATGGGGAAGGGGGTGTTAGGAAGTTCAGTAGATAGAGTATAAATTTGGGAAACGTTTAGAAATGTGATATGTAGTATGAGTTATGATATCAGGCGGGCTGTCCGCCTTGCTGACACGATGTGTGTCGGTAAAGTAAGGAGGTGGATCTTCAACTCTCACTCCTCTGTCTGTCCTCTCCCTGTACTCTCCCTGTCCTCTCCCTCCTCCAGCTCCCTGTCTCTCCCTGTCTTCACTTGTGGTTGAGACGCTTCAAGAAGTCCTGAACATACAACCACTGAACATCAGACTACAACCACAAGCAACTAAGATGTGACATGCGATCGAAAAGTGAGAAGACTCCGCCAAGATGAGACAACCTTCCTCTCCCCTCCCGCCAAACACACACCAAAACTACGACGTTGGTACAACGTTCGAACAAGTTTAACACCACCTAATCAGTTATAACAACCAATATATCAAGTTGTAACAACGTTCTAATACGTCATAAACACGTTAAGCCAAGATGTAACAACTTTATTACAAGTTGTAACAAGCGGAAAATAGAGACAGTTTCGGTTTGTGTTTCCAGGGAGCTGCCTCTCCCACAGCTGGTGGCCCAAGAGCTTAGATCTAGTCGATGGCATCCAAGGTTCAGAAGACATAATTACAAGCGCCTGGCCCATGGCGTGGCTGGAAGAACTACCTCAAGAACGATCCCTAGGAGAGATCAAGTTTACCGAACAGCTCCGCTCCTTCACGAACTTAACTTTCTTAATTTGAATCTCAGGGTGCAGATTCTCAGGGTGGTGGTTAGCGGCGACTAACGCCGCTGGTACAAGTTGCCGACGTGTTCGGGGGGCGTCTTGGGCCGTGGCGTGGAGACCGCCTCTCCGTCAGGTCAACTGGGGTCCAGCCTACCCCCTCCTGTCTCAAGTTACTGGCTCCATCTTCCCCAACAACCTGTTTTTCCTTGCTGCTTCACTGTAACATTTAGATGTTTGTGTATTGCAGTGTTTCCTGAGACAGGTTTCGTTGTCTTGGGTATGTGGGCCTGCGGGCCGCTCCAAGCAACAGCCTGGTGGACCAAACTCTCACAAGTCAAGCCTGGCCTGCGGGCCGCTCCAAGCAACAGCCTGGTGGACCAAACTCTCACAAGTCAAGCCTGGCCTCGGGCCGGGCTTGGGGAGTAGAAGAACTCCCAGAACCACATCAAGCAAATACGTCTATCCTGGCAGCCTCCGGTGGGAACGTCTACCTCGTCTGAATGAGATCTTGGGACGAACGTCACCTGATGTTAGCCCATTAGAAACGAGTCTCTGAATCCGGATTAACGGGGGAGTTCTCATCTCTGATTATATGACCAATCGGATAATTCCACGTGTCCCTGCGTCTCTTATTGGTCGAGACAACTCTCGTGTTGAGGACAAAAGAGGCATAAGTATCTCGAAAGGATTAATGAAGAAGGGAAGGGATGGGATTTATCAGGGGGAAAGCGCCAATCCATTACGTCTATATAGCACTGGGAAAGGGGTCAGGATAAGGATTTGGGGATGAGGACGGGGGGAAAGGAATGGTGCCCAACCACTTGGTGGACGGTCGGGGATTGAACGCCGACTTGCATGAAGCGAGACCATCGCTCTACCGTCCAGCCCAAGTGGTTGGGAGACTAATGAAGAGAAAACAAATAAGATCACATTTGCTCTGATGGATCTCTCGTGTGGCTTAGCACTGTATGAGGGCCTCAAAAGCCCACAGGTCGTCAACCTCTCCACCAAATCTTAAGAAATATGGTCAGAGCTGAAGGGGATGTTTTCAAGAGGCAACTGGATAAGTTGTTTAGGGTAGTGGCTGATCAGCCAGACTGTGATGGATATGTGGGCCTGCGGGCCCCCTCCGTGCAGCAGCTGGGGCCCCAGGCCTAGTTGGGGGGAATAGGAGAACTCTCGAGATCCACTACAGGTAATTAACCCAGCAGGTTTTCATTATATTTGAGGGGGAAAGTATTGTACATGCTGCTATGACATGTAGGAGACATGCAGGAGGCCTGGTCGAGGACCGGGCCGCAGGGACGTTGAGCCCTGAAATCATCACAAGGTATTTCAAGGCTAATCCCCCCCCCCCCACCCCCGAAAAATTGTAGATAATAATTGGAGCATAAAATAACTCAAAATAATATTTAGTTTTTGACCTCTTCCAAGTGCAAATATATAGTCGTAATGGCTTGGCGCTTTTCCCCTGATAATTCCCCCTCCAAGTCTCTCTCAACCGATTGCTATGTCCTGATTGTGGGATCTCTCACTCTTAAATGTGTTCCAGGAGTATATTCTGGATGCTGTGAGGCGGTCCCAGTAGCTTAATGCTCTGTGACTTTGCTCCAGATATTCTGGGTCGGATATTTATACAGCTTTGAAAGGAGTGTGACAGAACACACTATCAAACGAGGGAGCCGCAGTGTTTTGGAGAGGGTCGTCACTGACGAGGTATTCCTTGTTTTGGAGAGGGTCGTCACTGACGAGATATTCCTTGTTTTGGAGAGGGGTCGTCACTGACGAGGTATTCCTTGTTTTGGAGAGGGTCGTCACTGACGAGATATTCCTTGTTTTGGAGAGGGTCGTCACTGACGAGGCATTCCTTGTTTTGGAGAGGGTCGTCACTGACGAGGTATTCCTTGTTTTGGAGAGGGTCGTCACTGACGAGGCATTCCTTGTTTTGGAGAGGGTCGTCACTGACGAGGCATTCCTTGTTTTGGAGAGGGTCGTCACTGACGAGGCATTCCTTGTTTTGGAGAGGGTCGTCACTGACGAGGCATTCCTTGTTTTGGAGAGGGTCGTCACTGACGAGGCATTCCTTGTTTTGGAGAGGGTCGTCATTGACGAGGTATTCCTTGTTTGTTCGGAGAGCCATAGTGCTCTATGGCTCTATAATATCAACACCACCAGACCAAATGACTCGGGGCTACTCACAATCGACTTGAGAATGGTCCAGGACGGACCGAAACGTCGTCGTCCCTTCACCTTCTAGTGTGTGGTCTGGTCAACATTTTATAGACGTGGGTGGTGTACGGTACGGAACGCGGCCATATAGATATGTGGAGTGTAATTCCGTGACTCCGTGTTGTTACTTATCTGCAGACACTGTAACGAGGCGGGTGGTGTAGTTAAGGTGGTGTTTTGCCCCTCGGACTGCTGGTCACGACAGTTGGCGAGAGGTGAACCCACCAATCGCAGCCCTGGCTTCACTGGAATGATGCTTAGCTGGGTCGTTAAGACAGTGATAGTCTCGGCTCGCAGTCTGTCGAGCAATCTACTCCTGCAAGAGCTTCCTCTCGTCGTTAGCGCAACCTCACGACTCTTGCAAGAGTTCACTGCAGAACAGCAGTGGACGTCTTCAAGAGAAAACTAGAAAACTAGTTTTCTTCAAGGAAAAGCAGCTGGACCAACCAGGCTGTGGTGGGTATGTAGGCCTGCGGGTCGCTCCAAGCAACAGTCTGGTGGACCAAACTCTCACAAGTCAAGGCTGGCCTCGGGCCGCTCCAAGCAACAGCCTGGTGGACCAAACTCTCACAAGTCAAGCCTGGCCTCGGGCCGCTCCAAGCAACAGCCTGGTGGACCAAACTCTCACAAGTCAAGCCTGGCCTCGGGCCGCTCCAGGCAACAGCCTGGTGGACCAAACTCTCACAAGTCAAGCCTGGCCTCGGGCCGCTCCAAGCAACAGCCTGGTGGACCAAACTCTCACAAGTCAAGCCTGGCCTCGGGCCGCTCCAAGCAACAGCCTGGTGGACCAAACTCTCACAAGTCAAGCCTGGCCTCGGGCCGCTCCAAGCAACAGCCTGGTGGACCAAACTCTCACAAGTCAAGCCTGGCCTCGGGCCGCTCCAAGCAACAGCCTGGTGGACCAAACTCTCACAAGTCAAGCCTGGCCTCGGGCCGCTCCAAGCAACAGCCTGGTGGACCAAACTCTCACAAGTCAAGCCTGGCCTCGGGCCGCTCCAAGCAACAACCTGGTGGACCAAACTCTCACAAGTCAAGCCTGGCCTCGGGCCGCTCCAAGCAACAGCCTGGTGGACCAAACTCTCACAAGTCAAGCCTGGCCTCGGGCCGCTCCAAGCAACAGCCTGGTGGACCAAACTCTCACAAGTCAAGCCTGGCCTCGGGTCGCTCCAAGCAACAGCCTGGTGGACCAAACTCTCACAAGTCAAGCCTGGCCTCGGGTCGCTCCAAGCAACAGCCTGGTGGACCAAACTCTCACAAGTCAAGCCTGGCCTCGGGCCGCTCCAAGCAACAGCCTGTTGGACCAAACTCTCACAAGTCAAGCCTGCCCTCGGGCCGCTCCAAGCAACAGCCTGGTGGACCAAACTCTCACAAGTCAAGCCTGCCCTCGGGCCGCTCCAAGCAACAGCCTGGTGGACCAAACTCTCACAAGTCAAGCCTGCCCTCGGGCCGCTCCAAGCAACAGCCTGGTGGACCAAACTCTCACAAGTCAAGCCTGGCCTCGGGCCGCTCCAAGCAACAGCCTGATGGACCAAACTCACAAGTCAAGCCTGGCCTCGGGCCGCTCCAAGCAACAGCCTGGTGGACCAAACTCTCACAAGTCAAGCCTGGCCTCGGGCCGCTCCAAGCAACATCCTGGTGGACCAAACTCTCACAAGTCAAGCCTGGCCTCGGGCCGCTCCAAGCAACAGCCTGGTGGACCAAACTCTCACAAGTCGAGCTTGGCCTCGGGCCGGGCTTGGGGGAGTAGAAGAACTCCCAGAACCCCATCAAGCAGGTACCATTGAACATCTGCTGGGGTTGGCTTCAGGAGGACGGGGGGTCGGTCTCGACATTTAGGAGTGTGGTGGAGTGACTAGGTACTGGGTAGGTTGGTACCGAGGACTGGCTGGGTACTGGGTAGGTTGGTACCGAGGGCTGGCTGGGTACTGGGTAGGGCGGTACCGTCGACTGTGGAGTACAGTTGGCTAGGTGGGTGACAAGAACCATGCGCCGATAGGGACGGTAAACAATCAAGGGCACTCTGGTTCCCGTCATCTGTCCCCTGATGTTGCCTCTCCCTATCCCTCCCTTTCTTCTCCAGCTTCCCTATCTCCTTTATCCTTGCCTGCCTTCCCCTCTTCCCATATATATATTTTGGGGGGGCGAAGGGAAGGGGGGTAAAGAGGAGAGGCACAGGTGAAGGGAAAGTTTAGATATTGGGAAATATATTAACGTGGGTGAAGATACCATATCCAAATCACTCATCAGAAAGTGATGAAACGACGATGTTTCGGTCCGTTTTGGACCTGTTAATGGTCCAAAACGGACCGAAACGTCGCCGTCTCTTCATCTTCTGTTGTGTGGTTTGCTTATCAAAGCTTGTTCTCTCGTCAGAGCTGTGTTTGTGTGGTTTCATATATGTATTTTAGCATATATGGATGTTTATAGATGAATAATGTGTAGCATTCATATATATACACACCCCGATGCTTCCATACATGTTTTGATGCTCTGTTTATGGCTCTGTATTATTTTTGTATTCATTTATTGGGAGGGATTTGTGGTCGGGATTTCATATAGGAATTATGTATTGTGGGGCTGGGTTTTCATTGAGTAGATCGAGGCTTGTGGGCCACCAGCTGTGGGAGTGGGGCGTCTCATCTTGGGCCACCAGCTGTGGGAGCGGGGCGTCTCATCTTGGGCCACCAGCTGTGGGAGTGGGGCGTCTCATCTTGGGCCACCAGCTGTGGGAGTGGGGCGTCTCATCTTGGGCCACCAGCTGTGGGAGCGGGGCGTCTCATCTTGGGCCACCAGCTGTGGGAGTGGGGCGTCTCATCTTGGGCCACCAGCTGTGGGAGCGGGGCGTCTCATCTTGGGCCACCAGCTGTGGGAGTGGGGCGTCTCATCTTGGGCCACCAGCTGTGGGAGCGGGGCGTCTCATCTTGGGCCACCAGCTGTGGGAGCGGGGCGTCTCATCTTGGGCCATCAGCTGTGGGAATGGGGCGTCTCATCTTAGGCCATCAGCTGTGGGAGCGGGGCGTCTCATCTTGGGCCACCAGCTGTGGGAGTGGGGCGTCTCATCTTGGGCCATCAGCTGTGGGAGCGGGGCGTCTCATCTTGGGCCATCAGCTGTGGGAATGGGGCGTCTCATCTTAGGCCATCAGCTGTGGGAGCGGGGCGTCTCATCTTGGGCCACCAGCTGTGGGAGTGGGGCGTCTCATCTTGGGCCACCAGCTGTGGGAGCGGGGCGTCTCATCTTGGGCCATCAGCTGTGGGAGCGGGGCGTCTCATCTTGGGCCACCAGCTGTGGGAGTGGGGCTCTACTTCCCCTATCGAGTAGGAAAAACTCCGAGAACGCAGCTATCAAGGCAGGTCCAGATACAATGTTAGTTTTCTCGCGTTTTTCTTTCACCTTTTTGCGATGTTCATTTATTCTATTTCCATGTAACACGGCCACAATTTTTGTGCCCTGCTGGTCATGTCGGGCTTGTCCTCGCCTAGTTGTGCTTGCCGGGGGGGTTGAGCTCTGGCTCTTTGGTCCCGCCTCTCAACCGGGACCTCTTAACTTGTCCACGGCTCCCACTGTTTGGTCTTTACCTTTCATCTCAACCCCCTCTCTTGTTGTCGCCTCCCCCCCCCTCTCCCCTCACTTCCCCTTCCCTCCCCCCCCCCTTCCCTCCCCCTTCCCTCCCCCCACTTCCCCTTCTCAACCTCCCCCTCCCCCCTAATACCCCTTCTCACCCCTTTCTAAACAGTATCGACCACTCCGTTTAAAATGCCACAAATAAGTAAGGGTTAAAGCACCCTGTTATTGACGTGTTCTATGCATCAGACTTGATAGGTGATGTGCTTGGGTGGGTACGTCTCTAAGTTAGGCATAACAGTTGTATTTTGTATGGAGTGAGCATGGCAACAGCGTCTGATAGACTTGTGATGGCTGATAGACTTCACTTCCGTGAATCTCTCTCTCCCTCTCCCTCCCACCCCCTCCCTCCCTCCCTCTTCCTCTCCCTCTCCCTCCCTCTCTCTCCTTCTCTCTCCCTCCCTCTCCTTCTCTCTCCCTCCCTCTCTCTCCTTCTCTCTCCCTCCCTCTCTCTCCTTCTCTCTCCCTCCCTCTCTCCTTCTCTCTCCCTCCCCCTCTCTCCTCTCTCCCTCCCTCTCTCTCCTTCTCTCTCCCTCCCCTCTCTCCTTCTCTCTCCTTCCCTCTCTCTCCTCTCTCCCTCCATCTCTCTCCTTCTCTCCCTCCCCCTCTCTCCTTCTCTCTCCCTGTCCCTCTCCCTCACTCTCCCTCCCTCTCCCTCCCTCCCCCTCCCTCCCTCCCTCCCTCCCTCCCTCCCTCCCTCCCTCCCTCCCTCCCTCCCTCCCTCCCTCCCTCCCTCCCTCCCTCCCTCCCTCCCTCCCTCCCTCCCTCCCTCCCTCCCTCCCTCCCCCTCCCTCTCCCTCTCCCTCCCCCTCTCCCTCCCTCTCCCTCCCTCTCCCACCCCTCCCTCCCCCTCTCCCTCCCTTCCCCTCCCTCTCCCTCCCCCTCCCTTCCCCTCCCCCTCCCTCCCCCTCCCCCTCCCTCTCCCTCCCCCTCCCTCCCCCTCCCCCTCCCTCCCCCTCCCTCTCCCTCCCTCCCCCTCCCTCTCCCTCCCCCTCCCTCTCCCTCCCCCTTCCTCTCCCTCTCCCTCCCCCTCCCCCTCTCCCTCCCCCTCCCTCTCCCTTTCCCTCCCCCTCCCCCTCCCTCTCCCCCTCCCTCCCCCTCCCTCTCCCTCCCTCTCCCTCTCCGTTTACCTTCCTCATCGTTCGCTATAAATACAATTCCCACTCACAAGGTCCCGTCAGGTATGTACCCATTCCTATGCAAATTTCCCCCGGGGTCCTCGTCACGTCGTTCGGGCTCTTCCCGTGTCCGAAATATCCGGTCGGGTGTTCGAGGCTCGGGTATGATCGGGGCCAAGATTTTTTTTTTTAATTGGTTTAAATAGGCCGGTGGGCGGGGGGGGGAGGGGGTGGCACTGAGGGGCCACATTAATGTAGGTGACGGGAGGTGGCTGCTGGGGGAACCGTCCAAAGGACAGGGTGTTTCATCCTGTCTCGTTCATTTCGACGTTCGAACTAACTGAGCATAAAGAGAAGGCCAATTAACTCCAATTATGGCGCCTGATGAACTGCGCAAGCTGGAGGGGGTTGGGGGGGGGGGGCACGGGTCCAACGACCTGGCTTCCAGGGGCCAGGCTCTTGGGGGCCAGGCTCTAGGGGGCCAGGCTCTTGGGGGCCAGGCTCTTGGGGCCAGGCTCTAGGGGGCCAGGCTCTTGGGGGCCAGGCTCTTGGGGCCAGGCTCTAGGGGGCCAGGCTCTTGGGGCCAGGCTCTAGGGGGCCAGGCTCTTGGGGCCAGGGTCTAGGGGGCCAGGCTCTTGGGGGCCAGGCTCTAGGGGGCCAGGCTCTTGGGGGCCAGGCTCTTGGGGGCCAGGCTCTTGGGGGCCAGGCTCTAGGGGGCCAGGCTCTTGGGGGCCAGGCTCTTGGGGGCCAGGCTCTTGGGGGCCAGGCTCTTTGGGGCCAGGCTCTAGGGGGCCAGGCTCTAGGGGGCCAGGCTCTTGGGGCCTGGCTCTTGGGGGCCATAGGCTCTTGGGGGCCAGGCTCTTGGGGGCCAGGCTCTTGGAGCCAGGCTCAAGACTCGAGCTTCTTGACCTGTACTTCAGATCCGGGTTCGAAGTTCTGTCTTCCAACCACAGCTCCTGATCATTGCACGATTCTCTCACAAACTCTAGGCCTGTAGGCTAGGCCTATAGGTTAGGCCTGTAGGGTAGGCCTATAGGCTAGGCCCAGATTCAGACCTCTAAGATGCCGCGCCTGTCCACCCCCCCCCCCCCCACCTTCAGCTTCTGAACTCTACTGTCTTCCAAGTCACTGGAAGACAGATTTCCGGGAGACATGATAACCACATACAAAATTCTCATGGGAATTGATAAGAACGGATTATTTAACACGGGTGGAAACTTGGTATCCCCAAATGAGCCACAGGGACGTTAGAAAGAACTTTTTCAGTGTCAGAGTTTGTTAACAAGTGGAATGCACTAGGCAGTGATGTGATGGAAGCTGACTCCATACACAGTTTCAAATGTAGATATGATAGAGCCCAGTAGGCTCAGGAACCTGTACATCTGTTGATTGACGGTTGAGAGACGGGACCAAAGAGCCAGAGCTTAACCCTCCGACTAGCGCGAGTAGGTGAGTACAGCCCAACACCGGCCAGTCAGCTGCTGTAGTTACAAATACTGTATTTATAACCACTGTATCTCGAACTTCAGAGACCAAGATCCTGTCACACTGGCTTCTGTCACTGTTCACTGACGCCTGTCTCTCTCCCCTCACCCCTCACCCCTTCCCCTCACCCCTTCCCCTCACCCCTTCCCCTTCCCCTCACCCCTTCCCCTCACCCCCTCCCCTCGCCCCTTCCCCTCACCCCTTCCCCTCACCCCTTCCCCTCACCCCTCACCCCTTCCCCTCACCCCTTCCCCTCACCCCCTCCCCTCGCCCCTTCCCCTCACCCCTTCCCGTCACCCCTTCCCCTCTCCCCTTCCCCTCACCCCTTCCCCTCACCCCTTCCCCTCACCCCTTCCCCTCACCCCTTCCCCTCACCCCTTCCCCTCACCCCTTCCCCCCACCACGTCCCTTGTCCCTAGCGTTACTGCAGCCATTGAGGGGTTATGGGGTTAGAGTCAGAAGATGAAGAAGGGAGGACTGAAGCCAGAGGGGCGAGGGATAGAGTAGATGATGATGGGGAGAGTTGAGATGAATCTCTGGATAGAGTAGACGGGGCGGGGTAGACGGGGGGAGACGGAGGCGGCGGTAGACAGGGGGGAGACGGAGGCGGCGGTAGACAGGGGGGAGACGGAGGCGGCGGCACAAGAACGCCAACAGACAGATACAACAGTGCGATATGTCTCTCACCGGACTGTTTGGCCCTGGAATGGGGGGCTAATTGACGGAAACTGTAAACAGCGTGTTCTGGGGGCGTGATTAGCGGCACCAGGGGGGAGGGGGACACTGTCCACCCCCGCTAGTGATGGGGGAGGCACTGTCCACCCCTGCCAGTGATGGGGGAGGCACTGTTTCCCCCCCGCCAGTGATGGCGGGGGGGGGGATACTGTCCCCCCCCCCCCCCCGCCCCCTACTAATTTAGTGCCAGCAGAATTTGCTCCTGGTACAATGGAATTAAAAAATGGGCTACAGGGGAATATTGTATAAAAATAGGGGGTGTATAGGGTGAAATATGGTGGTGGTCCCTAGTGGTGGTGGTCCCTGGTGGTGGTTGTCCCTGGTGGTGGTGGTGGTCCCTGGTGGTGGTGGTGGTCCCTGGTGGTGGTGGTGGTCCCTGGTGGTGGTTGTGGTCCCTGGTGGTGGTGGTCCCTGGTGGTGGTGGTGGTCCCTGGTGGTGGTGGTGGTCCCTGGTGGTGGGTGGATAAGTAAGCAGGGGTAGGGTAAGGGGGGGCTGAGATCCGTGCAGCCCCCCCCCCCCATCAATTGCAGGGTGCTGGTAACCCCCCCAGCCACAGGGGGGTAGGGAAGGGGGATAGGGGGTTATCATGGCAGCAATTGCGTGCTCACAAACATATCTTTCCTCGCCGACACGCAGCGTTCGTGTTCGTATGCAAATGAGGCTGTGAATATTTGATGACATTAAAATATACGTGCGATTAATTTACATTATTTTATCGTGTGGTTGGGCATGCCCTGGGCCTCGCTAAACAGTGTATCTATCGCTGACCCCGCTCTTCCTATTCCATTATCCCTTTCCACCCCCCCCCCCCGTTCCATCCCAAATCCTTATCCTGACACCCGTCTCCCAAGTGCTATATAGTTGTAAGGGCTTGGCTCTTTATGTTGATAATTCTCTCCCTTCCTCTGCTCTACTTTCCTGCTCTTATCCCACCGTTTCCTTGTTTTCCATCCCACCTCCTTCCTCTTTCTGCCTTTACTCTCCTGTTCCGTTTCATCTTTGTTATTTTTTTGTCCTCCTGCGTCTTCTCTTCCTTGGTTTCTAAATTCCACGCTCCCATCCCGTCATTTTCACCTTCCACCTCCCTCCCTTCCTCCCCTCTCTTCTTCTGTTCCATCCCTCTCACCCTCCCTCCCATTCTCCACCATTCTCTCCTTTCCTTTCGTCTTCCCGCCCTTCCTGCCTCCCTCCCTTACCTCCTCCATCCCATCCTTTCTCATTCTCTCCTCTCCCTTTCCTTCCCTCCTCTCTACCCCTTCTCCTCCCTCTCCCCTTTCTCTCCTCTCCTCTTCCTTCCCTCCTCTCCCCTTCCTTCCCTCCTCTCTACCCCTTCCCTCACTCCTCTCTACCCCTTCCCTCCCTCCCCCTTTCTCTCCTCTCCCCTTAGGCAGCCCTTCTAGGGGCTAGGGGAGTGGGGAGCTGTGGCCAGGGGCTCAGCCTCCAGCAGGGGCTGTGCCTAGCTAGCCCCTGCTGGAGCCTTAGTCAGCAGGCAGTAAGGGGAAGACGCTATTCATTAGAGGTTTGTTGCAAGCCGGCGGAGGGCGGCCCGTGTAGCGTGTTGTAGTTATTGCAAGCGTGAGGGAGAGGGGGGGGGAGTGGAAGGCACTCTTGGATCTTCATAACCGCTGCTGGGACTCGCCTCCTGCTCCTGCTGCTCCTGCTGTCGATGATGTTACTTTGCCTGCAGTTCGTGGTCATTGATGCTGTTATTCATGCTATCTTGAGGTTATCTTGAGACGATCTTTAGTGAACCCCCGCGGCCCGGTCCTCGACCAGGCCTCCACACCCCCAGGAAGCAGCCCGTGACAGCTGACTAACTCCCAGGTACCCGTTTTATTGCTAGGTAACTTTACTGCTAAATGTAATGCTGCTGTTGTTTACGGGGCTGTTGATGCTGCTAGTGTTGATGTTGCTAGTGTTGATGGTGCTAGTGTTGATGGTGCTAGTGTTGATGGTGCTAGTGTTGATGCTGCTAGTGTTGATGCTGCTAGTGTTGATGCTGCTAGTGTTGATGCTGCTAGTGTTGATGCTGCTAGTGTTGATGGTGCTAGTGTTGATGGTGCTAGTGTTGATGGTGCTCCTGCGCCTTTCCCCTGACTATTAACGTGGCGACACAGCTGGCCCGCGCCTCCGCCGCTGCCACACTCGCTGATGGCATTTGGCCGGACCTGGACTTGATTACATGGTGTTGATTGCACGTGCTAGGCCGGGTGAGGCGCTGTTGATTACTCCGGCAGGAATACTGCAGCGTCGTCGTCACCCCTGGCCATGGCCAGCCATCCCCCTCCTGGCCAGGCATCCCCCCCTTGGCCAGGCGTACCCCCCTGGCCACACCAGGCACTCTTCCCTCCCCCGGCCCGGGCCACACCAGGCACTCTTCCCCCCCCCCCCCGGGCCCGGGTCGCACCAGTCGCATTTCCGACAGATGACAATCCGATGGGCGAGGCGGCGGGTCGGAGGAGGCGTCTTGATAGGCCGACGGACGGGGCTCCGCTGGGTCAAAACAAACATCATTTGCATGTACAAACATTCAGGAGGGAACTGGCGGGAGGGAGGGGGGCGGCGTCGACGACACCCGCCTGCTCTTCTTTCTGTCGGATGTAGACGCCCTCTGTCGTTGGCGAAGTGCGTTGTCGTGTCCGTGTCGACTAGACCTGTCGCCTCGATATGATGAAAACCTTCTGCTCCCAGTGTCCTTATTGTCTGCTGTTTGTTACCTCTGTTGATTCTCTTCTCTTGTTGCTCCTCTTCCTAACTAACTCGGCCGGGAGCCGGTCGGCCGAGCGGACAGCACACTGGACTTATGATCCTGTGGTCCCGGGTTCGATCCCAGGCACCGGTGAGAAACAATGGGCAGAGTTTTTCACCCTATGCCCCTGTTACTTTATTATTGAATTAATACTAATTAAATTATTGGGATCGTCTCAAAGCTATCAAAATGTCTAGAGAGGACGAGAGATATCAATATATATATATATATATATATATATATATATATATATATATATATATATATATATATGGAAAATGCTGGAGTGAACGATATGGAAGAAAATGCAGAATAGAACCAGTGAAGAGCAGAGGTGTCATAGGCACAATCAGAGAACACTATAAACATCAGAGGTCCGCGGCTGTTCAACGTCCTCCTAGCGAGCATCAGAAATATTGCCGGAACAAAAATGGAAGTCTTCAAGAATAAACTGGATTCTTTCTGCAAGAAGTGCCGGACCAACCGGGCTGTATCGGATATGTGGGCCTGCGGGCTGCTTCAAGCAACAGCCTGGTGGACCAAGCCTGGCCCCACGCCGGGCATGGAGTGGAAGAGCTCTGAACCCTCTTCTCGTAATATTAATGCTCCAGACGCCTGCACTCGCCTCTTCTCCCTCTTCTCGCTACACTCCCTCTCTCCACTCTTCTCACCTCCCTCCTTCCCTCCACTCACCTCCCTCCTTCCCTCCACTCGCCTCCCTCCTTCCCTCCTTCCCTCCACTCGCCTCCCTCCCTCCCTCCTTCCCTCCACTCGCCTCCCTCCCTCCCTCCTTCCTTCCTTCCTTCCTTCCCTCCTTCCCTCCTTCCTTCCCTCCTTCCCTCCCTCCCTCTCTCCCTCCCTCCCTCCCTCCCTCCCTCCCTCCCTCCCTCCCTCACCATCACTTCCTCCGGAAACTTCCTCCGTAGACTTGTGTGAATGAGCCGTCATTGTGGGGGCCATTTTGCCAGATTGTTTCTGGGAGAAAGTTGGTTTTGTGGGGGAGGAGGTTGTGGGTGGTGGCTGGGGAGGGGGTGGTAGGGTGGGGGATGGCTGGGGAGGGGGTGGTAGGGTGGGGGATGGCTGGGGAGGGGGTGGTAGGGTGGGGGATGGCTGGGGAGGGGGTGATAGGGTGGGGGATGGCTGGGGAGGGGGTGGTAGGGTGGGTGGTGGCTGGGGAGGGGGTGGAAGGGTGGGTGGTGGCTGGGGAGGGGGTGGAAGGGTGGGTGGTGGCTGGGGAGGGGGTGGTAGGGTGGGGGATGGCTGGGGAGGGGGTGGTAGGGTGGGGGATGGCTGGGGAGGGGGTGATAGGGTGGGGGATGGCTGGGGAGGGGGTGGTAGGGTGGGTGGTGGCTGGGGAGGGGGTGGAAGGGTGGGTGGTGGCTGGGGAGGGTGTAATGACCCTGATTGTAATACCTCGCCTTGTATCTATCTCGACCGCGCACTCCGCTACTACCACTGAGCTAACCGTGCAATCTCCGCTCTTTCTATGGTAATAACAGATGCTATACCGATCATATAAGATGTTAACACTCGGGCCGTCATACGAAGACGTAAACCAGTACACAGAGGAAGGAGAGAGAGAGGGAGGCAGAGCGAGAGGAGAGAGAGAGGAGAGCGAGAACGAGAGCAAGGGAGGGAGAACGAGAGCGAGTGAGGGCGAGGGAGAGTGAGACACTAGTGAGGGAGAGTGAGACAGAAAGATAGAGATAATCGTAGTCACAACCTATCGTATGAGTTACCGAGTGACGCTGCCACCACCCTGAGTTACCGGACAGGGGACCGGAGTGAGAGTCGTAGGTCTTGCAGATGGAGTAACCTACCAGGACAGGTGTAGGGGACAATTGAACGGTACAAGGATCCTGGCCTGACACTCGAATAATCCTGACCACTTGGGAACTATAGTGTACACAAGAATAAGGCGGGACACACCAACACTAATACCTCAACAAAGAAGACGAACGGGGGGAGGAGTACTGAATAATTAAGAGCACTAGGTCACTAGGGCAAAGGGGACGGTAGGCCCAATATCACTAAAGCAAGGAACCATTAATACACATTTAATAACACTCAATATCTGACTTTATTTGAAATAATTAAATAAGACACTCCCTAACTATATTCCCTACTAGAGGCCAAGGGTACTGAATGAGGTGCTTTAGTACAAGAGAGCCGTACTTACTCGTATGTTGTTCCACAGTTTTCCTGGAGATGATGTTCCTTCCCAGAGTCCACACACACCTCCCTACTGGGCTGTGCCCACTCAACTGACTCTCCTGATCTCCTGCTCCTCAGCTGAACATGAGGGTTTTGCATTTGTTGTTTAGGGGTTAATCCCTGAAGATTACCATGACGGCATCAATTCTGACCTCTTTGTGATTCGATGACCGTTGACCTGACTCTATGGCTAACTTATACAGAGGTGTAACTTTTACATTGTCTGCCGTCGCCTGACTGGCGCCTGTGGGTTGTTCATCCTCCACGTGGCCTGTTCATGCTGTTATGGTGTTCATGTACTATGTACTGCTCTCTTGTTACATATCCCCCAATGTCCCGGTTTAAGAAAAACCGTGGGCGAGGAACTCGAACATGGCTTTTCTTATCCCAGACCATAAAGGAACTAGCACATGCCTCGAAAAAAAAATAGCTACCCTATCTAAATATATACATTTCACAGTCGAGAAATATTTATAAAGACTCTCAACAATAACAGTTACCTATGGTAACTCAAAATCCAGGCTGACCATACCTGCATGGCAGCCCATCAATCCTCTCAGATGACCAATCAACATTTGAAAAAAATAACACAATTTATGATGACCAATTAAATTTATATTGGAACCATCTTTCCGCTGGTTCCCCAGTTCACCAGAGTCTACACAAAAATTTTCGTTCATAACTTATTTTCTCTGTAACGGTGAACTCCAAGTTTTCTGAACTTAAAAAAATTACATATATATTGTATATACAAATTAACAAAGTCTTTATTCCCGACGAGTCCGTTGTCCCGATGTTGTTGACTCGCCCATTGCTGTATTCTTGCTGTAGTTCTGCAACGATGCGTCGTGTTCTTCACCAACGATGTTCTTCAGCTGGCCTCAGTTGTTGTGAGAAGAGATCCACTCCCCTCCTGACTAGAGTCTTCCACTGATCTAGTCCACAATCTGCAGTACATCCGCGCTGCTGGTCCCTACTTCCGGGTCGTCGACGAGGCGATGACGTCGGTGTTGACAGCGATGATTGACTTGCTGTCCGGTCACAGGGGGAACTCTGGCGTACCTGGGTTCCATCCTCTTGTAAGATGTTGTCGCCTGCTGAACGTCTGCTGGCGATGTTCTGCCTGCCGCATACATGTTGCCTTCCTGGGAGTACTGAGACGTTGACACCAGACGAGGTCTTGCTTGATGAGTGAACAGCTCCAGTTCGTTGAGGCGGGGTGGGCGTGGCGGCAGAACCCTCGGGTCCCGGCTCCAGCTCTTGGGTTCCATCCGCTTACAGGTGTTTCTTCTGCTACGTCGTACTAGGCCTTTACGACTTACTTCGTTATCCCATCATGCACATGATTGTAGGCCCAAGATGCAAATCGTGCATCCGCGTTGGCGTATCATGCACACTCTAGAGGGAACGTGCTGTTCTTACGTAGCCACCAAGTTTCACATCTTGTTGCTCGGCGCATCAGAAACCTCAGGAGTGGGCAAGACCTTGTGTAATCCCGCAACCGTTGCCCAATCCACTCCGTTGTTCTTGGCTGTTCATTTCCGGTCACCGGTGTTCTGTATAGCAAGGCAGGTGACCTCATTAATGTCTCGTCTGATATGTTGAATCAGTCCTCCAGATGACAGCTAGTGTTGGCAGTTCCATAACCTCATTAAGTGATGAGGTGTTGGCTGTGACCTTGACTTGTAGCCGCCCCCACCATGGCAGGTACCACTAATAAGGGTGGGGGGGTGAGGGATGGAGGGGGTGATGTAGTGTGACCCGTCCTGTCCCTCGGGAACTAAACCTGGTTCCCGCCAGACAATAGCGGTGACATGCTACTCTGGCCTCAGTTGTAGAGATGGGATATGGCCGACAGTGTGGAAATGTGAGCAGACCTGGGAAAAGAAACATTCATAACTCATGTCTGGTGGAGACCTGGATCTGCCCTGGAGGTTTTGAGAAAGATAACTCCTCCAGGGTAGGTAAAGGTACGTCACTCTTGACTAAGCACCTACAGTACAATTCTTTGCCTCTACCTATAACTCAGATGACAGCTGAACTCAGTTACTGTGCGCTCATGTGCGCGCGAGATCTGGTGACCATAGGGTGACCAGGCCTAACTTGGCTACTAAGTAAGGATGATAGGATGTCATCATCCTCCTCCGATTGAGCATCAGGAATAACCATTCCCTCCACTCTCTCGGGGACTGGGATTACTGAAGGTAATTCCAGTTCTTCCCTTGCTACATAAAGTTTCAATTTATTTATATGGATGGTTCTCTCAACCTGGTCTTCAAATATACCCTTAATTATGAAATTTACTGGGCCTAGTTTCTTAATAACTCTATAAGGGCCTCGCCATCTAGCTGCTAACTTCCTACTCTGATTGGCGGGCGCTGACTCATTCAACCGCATCACTAGGCTTCCCTCTTTCACTCTTAATGGTTGTACCTGCTTATCATAATAATGGGCATACCGTGTCCTTGCTTTCTTTGATGCTTCAGCTGCTATCCTCCATGCATTCTTCATCTTGGTGAGGATTTCTGAAGGATAATCCTCTCCATAACTAATAGTATGTCTGTTAAGCAGACCTGACGCAAAATTACACGAGTGTCCAGTAAACAGCAAGAGTGGTTGAGTATTTATTGACTGGTGCACTGCGGTGTTTAGTGCAAACTGAACAAAGGGCAACTGTTCATCCCAAGTGGCCGGGTCATTCTCTGCTAAAATGGCAAGCATATCCTTCACCGTCCTATTAGTTCGTTCCACCATGCCGTTCGTCTGGGGATGGTATGCTGTTGTTAGCGCTGTTGTTGTCTCTAAGAGTTTACATACTTCCTGAAATAAACTACCAATAAACTCCTGTCCCCTGTCAGATACTAGAACTTTAGGCGGACCGAACACAGTAACAAACCTAGCTAAAAATGCATCTGCCACTGTTTGGGGGTCTTTCCTGGGAAGGGCTACTAGAGTGGTATACCTGGACAGATGGTCCACTAGAACTAGCGCATATCTGTTGCCTGAATTGCTACTATGTAAATCAATTAAATCAGCCCCCACCCGATCCAAGGGTTCTGTTATCTCTGAGAATTCCTGGAGTGGGGCTTGTACTTTAGGAGTACCTTTGCGTCGTTGACAGTTCCCACATGACCTGACGTACTTAATTACATGTGATAATAACCCTGGGAAATAAAATAATGACTTGGCCTTTGTGTAAGTTTTGTACACTCCCGGGTGACCTGCAATCTTTGACGCATGCGCAAGTTTTAATGCCGAAGGCTTTAATGCGTCAGGGATAACTAGCTGAAACAACGCCCTGTCTTTCTGGGCATTTACATGGTACAACACTCCTTCTTTGAGTGCAAAGTCATTTAAAGAGGTACTTTGTTTTCTCGCAGGATATTTCCCTCCTTCCAGATGTTCAATAATTTCCTTCCATCGCTGTTCCTTCATCTGAAGTTCTCTCATTTTATCGCTCGCAATCGTTTCAATGTTTACATTCATATTGACGGTGGCAATGTTCCTACTTAGCGCATCAGGAACAACATGAGATGGACCAGGCTTATACAATATCTGAAACGAGTGTGCTGACAGTTCGTGACCCCACCTTGTCATTCTCGGGCAACGTGTCTTTTTCTTAAAAATGTGGGTCAATGCTCGATGATCAGTATAAATTATGAAGTGACGCTGAAACAAATAAGGCTCAAAATACCTTACACTCTCTACTACAGCTAAAGCTTCCTTGTCAGTGGCTGAGTACCTTACTTCCGGTCCTTTCACTTTCCTACTAAAGTAAGCTACCGGGTGCGGGTTGTTCTCCGAGTCACGCTGTATTAAACAGCCACCTATGGCAATACCGCTAGCATCAGTGTGGACTTCCCAATCTTTCTCAAAGTTAGGAATTGCTAAAACTGGAGTAGTACTCAATTGTAATTTTAACTTCTCAAAAGCCTCATCATGCTCTCGGGTCCATACAAACTTAACATTTTTCTTAGTGAGATTCGTCAGTGAAGCTGACGTTCTCGCAAAACCTTCTATGTGTCGACGGAAATACCCAGCTGCACCCAGAAATCTTCTCACGTCCTTTGCTGTCTTTGGTGTTGGCATTTCAGCAATAGCGCGACAAGAGTCCGGGTCAGGGCGTATTCCATCTGTGCTTACCTGAAAACCCAGAAACTTGAATTTCTGAGCCGCCAGGGTACACTTTTGGGCGTTCAATTTGAACCCCGCCTTGTTCAACAGCGACAAGGTCTCTGTCAAATCATGGAGGTGTTCGTCAAAAGTTCTAGAGTACACTACAACATCATCAAGGTACGCCAATGAGTGCCTACCAAGAACAGGGCTCAGAATATAATTTATCGCCCTCTGAAAAGATGAAGGAGCTGTTTTTAATCCAAATGGCATACGCTTGAAATGGTAAGTCCGCACACCATCCGAAAATGCTGTTTTTTCTCTGTCTTGCTTTGCAACTGGTATGGCCCAATACGCTGACTTTGCGTCAAGTGTCGAGAAGTACTTAGCTGTGCCAAACTGGTCTATGATTTCCTGAATGAGAGGCAGAGGATAAGCGTCCGCTGTTGTCACTTCGTTCACTTTACGGTAATCTACACAGAACCTGTAACTACCATCAGGTTTGCGTACTAGCACTACTGGGGAAAGCCACGGTGACGTGCTCTCTTCTATAACGCCCTGTCTCATCATCTTTCTACACTCATCTCTAATAAGTTGTTTCGCCTGCTCTGGGAGTCTCCCTTGACGTGTTTGGGCCGGAGGATTATCACCTGTTGGAATGGTGTGTTCGACTTGAGGCAGGTAGCCTATTTCCTCATCCTCGGTCGCAAATAACCTAGGAAATTTACGGAGGACTTCCCGTACCTGTTTACGTTCAGCAGGTGACATATGAGTCAAATCTAGAGCAGTTATTAATTTGTCCACCATTTCCTTATCTTGAGGAGATAACGGGGTTTCTTTACCGATCTTACTGTGTGACTCCTCGTCTCTTACGTTCAATGCGCTACATTGCGCTGTTACAGTCGATGTTTGTGTGGTATCTGACTCTATTATTTCTTTTAAATCTACCACAATTCCTTGTGTCAGACTATCGCCTACCCTAAAGCGATAAGGTTTGTGAGAGAGGTTGACCACTGGTATTATCGCACCTTTGTCATGTACAGATACCAGAGTATATGGTATCATCAACTTATCAATTCTGCCAGCTACCTGAAGGGTACTTCCGGGTTGAATGTTTCTTCCTACGGCGACTTTAATAAACTTAAATGACCGTGGTGGACATACTTGTCTGTGTACAGCATGTAGTCTACATGTTTTCTTGTCAGGGTCTTGAAGAGACTTGAACAATTGTTTAGGAAGGTTTACATATTTAGGTGATCGTTGAATTGAAGCAATTATGGGAGGGTGATCAGTTAACTTTACTGGGAAAGACACAGATCCCAACTGTAGCCTACTGTGTCTTGCTCCCTTCTCCGATGTCAAAGAATATGTAAATCGTCTCAAAAAATCCATGCCTAACAATATATCACCAGGGAATGTTACATTATCCACCACAGTACACTCATGGATACAAGGTTTATCTTTCTCAATGTTAAAAGTTAAAATACATTTTCCCAGAACGTCAAAGTGTTGACCATTGACAGCTGTTAATTGTGCACCCCCTTCCTTAAGGCGCACCTGACTGAAGGTCCTAAATGAGTCCATCTTAATGATGGTTACCTGACTACCAGTGTCCAGGAATGCAGTCAACCTCTTCCCGCACACCCTCACTTCAAAAGTGGGCCGCCCTTCCTCCTTGGGGGCCTTATCTCATATTTCCTCATTACTATTGGGGCAGTCATCTCGTTTGTGGCCTCGTCCGCCACAACTCCAACACCTGGGGTCATAGGTGTAGTACCAGTGAGGAGGCGGACCTGCTCTATGGTGCCCTCCCCTCTGGTTGCTAGAAGAGTTACCTACACTCTCCTTAACACGATGCGAATTGTTCGTATCTACCGCTTGGACATAAGAGGATTGTCTAGTTTCAGTTGTATCCTTACACTGCCCCTGAATGTTTTGTAAGTCCGTAGCGTACTCTATTAAACTATAGTAATCCATCGTTACACTTGCAGCCGAAACGTGAGCTCCAAGTGTCCCGGGGATTGACATACACAACAGTTGTTTAGCCTTCTGACTAATTCTCAGGTCATCGTATCCTAATTCATGCCTCAAGTCACGCACTCTACGCAATATGCCAGTTCCAAAGTCTTTGAGAGTTTCGTTTGAGCCTCGTTTTAAACTAGCTAAATACCTATTAGCTGTTTCCTCTGTTATTTTCTCTTTATATCGTCTCTTAATTGCTAACACAAACTCTGGCCATGTTTGCAAATATTGAAACTCTTGGTCCTGCATTATTGAACCATTAGGGTCTATACACGCTCCTGCTGCTAAATTAATTTTTACCCAGTCATCCTGGGCAGCTGACAAACATGAACCTACTTGCCCTAGCCAGTCGTCTATTTTCCGGTTACGTTCCACTATATTTGTTGGTAATTCTTTGCAAATTAGTTTGGGTAACACTGGTCTAGGCAATGAGAATGATGACAATGGGGGCTGACGCATACCATGAGACGCAGGGGGCATGGAGTGTAGATGTTGGCAATGGTTAGGGAAGGGTTGGTAATAGGGAGGGAAGGGTTGGTGTAAGGTAGAGTTATAGTGATGGTCAGGTGGGGGGGAGGGTTGGGTGGGGTGGTGGTGTGAGGTAGGGGATTCTAGGGGTTGGTTCTGGGCAAGGCATGAGATGGTAGAAGAGGGTTTGGTCGTCTGACCAAGGTTGGGGTTGCGAGGGGGGAGAGGTGGGGTGGTATTGGTGGGGACAGTCACCTGACCGGACCCTTGGGTGGACCCCTGGGTAGGCGTATGTAAGCGCCCTGCCGTAAGGTTCACATATAGGGGTTCAGAGAGGCGCTTCCTAATTTCTGAGGATGGGTAAGGTGGGAGGGGGGGTGGTTGGGGAGGGGTATGTGGGGAAGGTGCAGGCCGCCGCGCCCCTGGGGTGTTGGGTTGGGAGGTCGGTCTGGGAGGAAGTGGGGGAGGGGTGATGTCATTAGGCTGCAGAGTATCAGGGGTGGACAAAGGACGGCTACCCAGCATGTGACCTGATGTGACCCCATCACCTGCACCTTGTGGATCGTCACCTGACTCTTGAACCGTGCTATCCACTTGGACAGCCTGTCTCGGCTGTATTGCTAGAAGGTTCTGTTGGCTAAGCCCTCCCTGACTCCTTAAAGCCCTATCTGAACTCATGATGCCAATAAACTACGTCTGAACGACTAGTTCACCGGACTAGCGCTGACCCAAAAATGTTGAAAAAAAAAAAAAAAAAAAAAAAATCTTTGGAACTAACAATGATTCACTGAGAACAAGACAAAAACTCACAACGTCGTTATAACTAGCCCCTTTACTTAACAAGGGTGGTAATTTCAATGTCACTTCTAAAACAAAACAAAAACGTAATTACTTTTCAATCTGCCTGCTCTTATGACAGATAATAATCGATATTACTTTCACCGCGTTGAGACAACTTCTCCTACGCGATACCAATACACAATTTCCCACGCACTATTCATTAACAATAATTCACTGATAGAAACTATTTGTACTTCCTATCGGGAAACTGTAATTACTGCTCGTATGAGCTTAACTAATAGTTACTCTTACTCCTTAAACCTACAGCCACATCACGTGACCCAGAGTGTTTTCCTAGCTTCTTCGCCGGTCAACAACTCAAAACTTTTGCCACTCCTGTGACCAGACTTCAAACGCCAGGCGTCCCTAGACGTGAGTCAACTGACACACTAGTCCACACTAGCATGCTGTACAATACCAGTACACCTCAGATTATCGCGTTCAATTGGAGTAAATCAGTCAATCGCGATAATTTGAACAGAAACACCGCTTAAAACTACTTAATAGCTACACCGAACGGCACAAGACGCGTGAGACTGAACACTGTAAAACAATGTTCACCACCGCTAAGCCACCATTGTAATGACCCTGATTGTAATACCTCGCCTTGTATCTATCTCGACCGCGCACTCCGCTACTACCACTGAGCTAACCGTGCAATCTCCGCTCTTTCTATGGTAATAACAGATGCTATACCGATCATATAAGATGTTAACACTCGGGCCGTCATACGAAGACGTAAACCAGTACACAGAGGAAGGAGAGAGAGAGGGAGGCAGAGCGAGAGGAGAGAGAGAGGAGAGCGAGAACGAGAGCAAGGGAGGGAGAACGAGAGCGAGTGAGGGCGAGGGAGAGTGAGACACTAGTGAGGGAGAGTGAGACAGAAAGATAGAGATAATCGTAGTCACAACCTATCGTATGAGTTACCGAGTGACGCTGCCACCACCCTGAGTTACCGGACAGGGGACCGGAGTGAGAGTCGTAGGTCTTGCAGATGGAGTAACCTACCAGGACAGGTGTAGGGGACAATTGAACGGTACAAGGATCCTGGCCTGACACTCGAATAATCCTGACCACTTGGGAACTATAGTGTACACAAGAATAAGGCGGGACACACCAACACTAATACCTCAACAAAGAAGACGAACGGGGGGAGGAGTACTGAATAATTAAGAGCACTAGGTCACTAGGGCAAAGGGGACGGTAGGCCCAATATCACTAAAGCAAGGAACCATTAATACACATTTAATAACACTCAATATCTGACTTTATTTGAAATAATTAAATAAGACACTCCCTAACTATATTCCCTACTAGAGGCCAAGGGTACTGAATGAGGTGCTTTAGTACAAGAGAGCCGTACTTACTCGTATGTTGTTCCACAGTTTTCCTGGAGATGATGTTCCTTCCCAGAGTCCACACACACCTCCCTACTGGGCTGTGCCCACTCAACTGACTCTCCTGATCTACTGCTCCTCAGCTGAACATGAGGGTTTTGCATTTGTTGTTTAGGGGTTAATCCCTGAAGATTACCATGACGGCATCAATTCTGACCTCTTTGTGATTCGATGACCGTTGACCTGACTCTATGGCTAACTTATACAGAGGTGTAACTTTTACATTGTCTGCCGTCGCCTGACTGGCGCCTGTGGGTTGTTCATCCTCCACGTGGCCTGTTCATGCTGTTATGATGTTCATGTACTATGTACTGCTCTCTTGTTACAAGGGGGTGGAAGGGTGGGTGGTGGCTGGGGAGGGGGTGGTAGGGTGGGGGATGGCTGGGGAGGGGGTGGTAGGGTGGGGGATGGCTGGGGAGGGGGTGATAGGGTGGGGGATGGCTGGGGAGGGGGTGGTAGGGTGGGTGGTGGCTGGGGAGGGGGTGGAAGGGTGGGTGGTGGCTGGGGAGGGGGTGGTAGGGTGGGGGATGGCTGGGGAGGGGGTGGTGGGTGGGGGATGATAGGGGGGGGGTGGGGATTACCAGCAGCTGGCGTGCGCGCGCGCACACAATATACATATACGTCCAGATAGGGGAAAAAAAAAGAGGTGTTTTGGCGGGTGTTAATGTTATTATCAGGTAAAATCAGGTAGTTGACCAGACCACACACTAGAAGGTGAAGGGACGACGACGTTTCGGTCCTGGACCATTCACAAGTCGATCGACTTGAGAATGGTCCAAGACGGACGGAAACGTCGTCGTCCCTTCACCTTCTAGTGTGTGGGTCTGGTCAACACACTTTAGCCACGTTATTGTGACTCATCACCTGTAAAATCAGTAAGATTTACGACTAAATAGCTCTTCTGTGGCTGAGTGGGATGCCATCCTCTTGCTCTTGTGTCTAATCTCTGTTCGTTCGTTACAGCGTTCACTATGTTATTGTAACCCGTTCTCGCACTTGCTTATAGTCAATATTGGCTTATTTAATAAGTGCATATGTGACATACTAATTGATTGTGAATATTTTAGTTTACCTTGAAAAGCTTCATAGAAACCACCGACCTCACCTAACCTTCTTAGTATGTTAAGATTTACGTTGATACTTAACCTATCAACGGTATAGGTTAAGTAATAATTGTAATTAAGAAGCAATAAGATGCTTATCTTAACATACTAAGAAGGTTAGGTGAGGTCGGTGTTTTCTATGAAGCTTTTCAAGGTAAACTAAAATATTCACAATCAATTAGTATGTCACATATGCACTTATTAAATAAGCCAATATTGACTATAAGCAAGTGCCAGAACGGGTTGGTTATTGTGTGCTGTTATGAGGGTGAAGAACATGCTACTGGGCCAGAGAGTGGCCCTGAGGGAGGGGGGGGGGTTCCCTGTTCACATCCTAGACGGATTAAATGAACAAATCCACATGGGCCGTGAGGAGGATTCGAACCTGCGTCCGAGATCATCCCAGACACTGCCTTAATCGACCGAGCTACGATATGGAAAAATGGTGCCCGGCCGCTCGTCCTCGGCCGCTGGTGCCCGGCCACTCGTCCTCGGCCGCTGGTGCCCGGCCGCTGGTGCCCGGCCACTCGTCCTCGGCCGCTGGTGCCCGGCCACTCGTCCTCGGCCGCTGGTGCCCGGCCACTCGTCCTCGGGCGCCGGTGCCCGGCCGCTCGTCCTCGGCCGCCGGTGCCCGGCCACTCGTCACCCTCTCATCTGTTACGTGTCACGGCCGGTCTATAATTATTTTGATAAGCATGATAGCGAGCCGGATTACGAACAATCCGGTTATTATACCATCGTTGTTGTGTTCACTATCCGGCATGCTAGCCGGTTTGTTTTAATTAATTAGTAGTCGAATGCGGCAAGGGCCGGTGGCGTCCGGATGTGGTAGAGTGGCCGATGTCGGCTATGAGGCCGGATATTTCCGGATGTAGTAGAATGGATGAATACTCTTTTTTTATGGTGAATGTGACGGAACTGGGCTTATTTGTATCCGAATCTGTTCGTGTATCCGGATATATGTCTGGGAGCACTTCGGAAGCCAGGCTCAGCTTATCCGGATTACAGGAAGTATATATATAAAGAGATGTTCGGATAGATGGGACACTACTCGCTCTATGATTAGGTGAAATATCGGTTAACGTAACCGGTGAGAGTGTGTGTGTGTGTGTGTGTGTGTGTGTGTGTGTGTGTGTGTGTGTGTGTGTGTGTGTGTGTGTGTGTGTGTGTGTGTGTGTGTGTGTGTGTGTATGTGTGTGTGTGTGTGTGTGTGTGTGTGTGTGTGTGTGTGTGTGTGTGTGTGTGTGTGTGTGTGTGTGTGTGTGTGTGTGTGTGTCGGCCGCAAGTGCGTGCGGGGGAGGGTTTGAAGGGTGAGTGTTTGCGTGCAGGGAGGGGTAGAGGGGGGTGGGGTAGGGGGTTAAGCGAGTCACTAGCGTGGGATTGAACACTTGAGGGGTTGAGGTCCAAAGCGTGCACGGAAGCAGAAGGTCTGGGGGATACCTTGCCTGCCGGCCCCACCACTTTGCTTAATTGGGGTCAGGTTGCGTGTCCCCAGGTGCGGTCACTATGGCGGTGGCCGCACCGCCGTAGTGGTAAAAACCGCTGTTGGTAGGGCACGGCGCCTCCCTGGGTAGAGCAGGGAGCTCACGGCGTCCCCTGGGTAGAGCAGGGAGCTCACGGCGCCCCCCTGGGTAGAGCAGGGAGCTCACGGCGCCCCCTGGGTAGTGCAGGGAGCTCACGGCGCCCCCCTGGGTAGAGCAGGGAGCTCACGGCGCCCCCTGGGTACAGCAGGGAGCTCACGGCGCCCCCTGGGTACAGCAGGGAGCTCACGGCGACCCCTGGGTACAGCAGGGAGCTCACGGCGCCCCCTGGGTAGAGCAGGGAGCTCACGGCGCCCCCTGGGTACAGCAGGGAGCTCACGGCGCCCCCTGGGTACAGCAGGGAGCTCACGGCGCCCCCTGGGTACAGCAGGGAGCTCACGGCGCCCCCTGGGTACAGCAGGGAGCTCACGGCGCCCCCTGGGTACAGCAGGGAGCTCACGGCGCCCCCTGGGTACAGCAGGGAGCTCACGGCGCCCCCTGGGTACAGCAGGGAGCTCACGGCGCCCCCTGGGTACAGCAGGGAGCTCACGGCGCCCCCCTGGGTACAGCAGGGAGCTCACGGCGCCCCCCTGGGTACAGCAGGGAGCTCACGGCGCCCCCTGGGTACAGCAGGGAGCTCACGGCGCCCCCTGGGTACAGCAGGGAGCTCACGGCGCCCCCTGGGTACAGCAGGGAGCTCACGGCGCCCCCTGGGTACAGCAGGGAGCTCACGGCGCCCCCTGGGTACAGCAGGGAGCTCACGGCGCCCCCTGGGTAGAGCAGGGAGCTCACGGCGCCCCCTGGGTAGAGCAGGGAGCTCACGGCGCCCCCCTGGGTAGAGCAGGGAGCTCACGGCGCCCCCTTGGGTAGAGCAGGGAGCTCACGGCGCCCCCCTGGGTAGAGCAGGGAGCTCACGGCGCCCCCTGGGTAGAGCAGGGAGCTCACGGCGCCCCCTGGGTAGAGCAGGGAGCTCACGGCGCCCCCTGGGTAGAGCAGGGAGCTCACGGCGCCCCCTGGGTAGAGCAGGGAGCTCACGGCGCCCCCTGGGTAGAGCAGGGAGCTCACGGCGCCCCCTGGGTAGAGCAGGGAGCTCACGGCGCCCCCTGGGTAGAGCAGGGAGCTCACGGCGCCCCCTGGGTAGAGCAGGGAGCTCACGGCGCCAAGGAAATGATTGAAATCTTGAAAGAACTGTTACTGAATATGGGTGTAAGTGGTCATGTCTTGTGACTGACTGACTGACTGGGGGTTAAGAGTGACCGGTGTAACTGTTGTTGTCCCTGGCGTGATAGCGAGGGGACATGGGTAGGGGGAAGGGGAACAAGCTGTCAGGGGGGGACAGGTGAGGGAACAGTCTGATGAACACGGGTTGAGGGGGCGTCTCTCCAGCCCCTTGTATACGGTTGTTGGCGCGTGGGAAATATGATGGAAAAGTTTTTAGTGGAGCTGCAGGGGTGGCAGGTGACGAGGGGAGCGTTTGTTGGAGAGAGGGGAAAGGTGCGTGCATGACACTACCTCCCCTTCCCCCCACTCCCCTCCCCCACTCCCCTTCCCCCACTCCCCTTCCCCTAGTCTCCCTTCCCCTAGTCTCCCTTCCCCCACTCCCCTTCCCCTAGTCTCCTTTCCCCCACTCCCCTTCCCCCACTCCCCTTCCCCCACTCCCATTCCCCCACTCCCCTTCCCCCACTCCCCTTCCCCCACTCCCCTTCCCCCACTCCCCTTCCCCCACTCCCCTTCCCCTAGTCTCCCTTCCCATATTACTCATTCCGGGTTAGTTGGGTGATGGAGGCGGTTTTCATCACAACGTTTCAGTTTTAAAACTAATTTGAAGCTGGTGTGGAAGGAACTGGGAGGGGTGGGGGGGTGGTGTGGGGGAGGGGTGAGGGAGGGATGTGGGAGGGACACGGGGTGTGGGAGGTTAGGTTAGGTTAGGTTAGGTTAGGTTAGGTTAGATTTCACTATGTGGTGTATTATTGACGGTAATGTGAAATATCGTCAGAGTGAATCCCAGAATTCAGTTTACAGAAACCCAATTCTCTAAAGAAAAAGTTTTCAGCGTACACTTTATATATTTTAAACCAACTATTTATAATACAATTAAGTTATAACGGGAAAAATCATCTCTATATAGGACAAATGTTCATTTGTTAGTTTATGCGAAGAGTATTACTTGAACCGAAATGTGATTTCGGACTATCAAAGCACCCCACTACATAATTCTTAGATTAAATAATAATACGAATCCACTCTTGAACTAATCTCTCTCTCTGTCTCTGTTTCTCTGAACACCCAGGCTGTTGGTGGTGGCGACACGCATGGGTCACACCTGTGTATGCCCCCAGGTGTAAATTCTCATCATTGTGATGAGCTATGTGGCCAGGTGTATCAGAGGACCCTCCCCAGGAGTAGAAGAACTCTCGAAATCCTCCCCAGGTATACTCCAGGTATACCCATACCTGTCTGCTGAGTTGCGCTTACTAGAACACAGGGAGGGAGGGAGGGAAGGGAGGGAGGGAGGGAGGGAAGGAAGGGAGGGAAGGAAGGGAGGGAGGGAAGGGAGGGAGGGAAGGGAGGGAGGGAAGGGAGCGAGGGAGCGAGCGAGGGAAGGGAGGGAGGGAAGGGAAGGGAGGGAAGGGAAGGGAAGGGAGGGAGGGAAGGGAGGGAGGGAAGGGAAGGGAGGGAAGGGAAGGGAGGGGAGGGAGGGAAGGAAGGGAGGGAAGGGAGGGAGGGAGGGAAGGGAAGGGAAGGGAAGGGAAGGGAAGGGAGGGAGGGAAGGGAGGGAGGGAAGGGAAGGGAGGGAAGGGAAGGGAGGGGAGGGAGGGAAGGAAGGGAGGGAAGGGAGGGGAGGGAGGGAAGGGAAGGGAAGGGAAGGGAGGGAGCGAGGGAAGGGATGGGGGGAGGTTCATCGATTGATCGATTCATTAATTCCCAGAAGCCAAGGTTCGAACCCTGAAGAGTAATTTTCGTATCGACAAGCAGACACGGGGTGTGAGAATAGCTACCTCATCCCTTTGTGTGTATTTATACCTCAATAAACATAACTACGGGATCACCATAGCCCGTGCTACCTGGAACTTCTTGTTCCAGGTAGCGAATCTTAAACAACAACACCAACCTCATTAAACTTATTTGAATTTGACAATATAAGAACATTTATAGTTGAGCACTATCTTATCTTGGGATGATTACGGGGCTTAGCGTCTCCGCGGCCCGGTCCTCGACCAGGCCTCCTTTGTGTTACACACCCCTAGGAAGCAGCCCGTAGCAGCTGTCTAACTCCCAGGTACCTATTTACTGCTAGGTGAACAGGAACATCAGAGCGAAAGAAACTCTGCCCATTAGTTTCCGCTTCCACCGGGGATTGAACTCGGAACCTCAGGACTACGAACCCGAAGCGCTGTCCACTCAGCCGTCAGGGCCCGCTTTGACGTGAATATGACGTAAGAAAATAATTCTTTAACGTGCGAATAGCCATAAGGAATTGAACGAGGTAGTTACCTTAAGTAGGTAGGTAGGGTAGGGAAGGAGCCGGTCGGCCGAGCGGACAGCACGCTGGATTTGTGATCCTGTGGTCCCGGGTTCGATCCCGGGCGCCGGCGAGAAACAATGGGCAGAGTTTCATTCACCCTATGCCCCTGTTACCTAGCAGTAAAATAGGTACCTGGGTGTTAGGCAGCTGTCACGGGCTGCTTCCTGGGGTTGAGGCCTGGTCGAGGACCGGGCCGCGGGGACACTAAAGCCCCGAGATCATCTCAAGATAACCTTGAAGGGATTCCTGGGATCAGTTGTCCCTCTGGCCCGATAGTCACTGTATATTATACAGGAGCAACAACTAGAAAGGCGAGGCCCAAGAGCTGAAGCTCAATTCTGCAAATAGACATAAGAGTGGTTAATAGAGGCGTTCAGTGCCAGGCACCTTATCAGTGCCAGGCACCTTATCAGTGCCAGGCACCTTATCAGTGCCAGGCACCTTATCTGTGCCAGGCACCTTATCAGTGCCGAGCTTTTTCTCAGTCTATAAATACTGTACTCCAACGAAACCTGTTCATCTTTCCTCAATCCTGGCAGCTGTGTTTACAATTATTAAACAGCTTACGAGCCTGGACGCTTCAGAATGCAAGGTTGTTCCTTGCACCGGGTAAGATAATAGACATGGGATCGTTAAGGTTGTTTCAAGCGTAGGCTAGACATA
>NC_091153.1:42787698-42832698 GCF_040958095.1 Procambarus clarkii | reverse complement strand
CAAGCCTGGCCTCGGGCCGCTCCAAGCAACAGCCTGGTGGACCAAACTCTCACAAGTCAAGCCTGGCCTCGGGCCGGGCTTGGGGAGTAGAACAACTCCCAGAACCCCATCAACCAGGTATCAAGCAAGCATCAACCAGGTATCACCCAGGTATCAACCAGGTATTGTACTATAACGTTGGCAAGTATGCATTCACCAAGTTACAGTAGCTGTAAGACGGGGCCCTTGAGCTAGACCTTGCTCTACGTAGTCGACTAGGTAAGTAACATTAGACAAACACTTCCCTCTGCACCCTATCTCCCTTTCTCCCCACCTCTTCCTCCAATTTCTCTATCCATCGACATCGTAAGTCCCCCCCCCCCCTCCCCCTCTTCTCTATCCATATCAACCACACCACACTCCTATCTCACCACGCTCCCTTCACAGCCATTTGCACTATCCTCTACGCACCCCTTATCTCCTACCCTACTTCCATCACGCTCTTCCCCCTCTTTATCCTCTACTTCCCTTCTACCTTTCTATCTCCTGCGTCTCCTCCATCTCGCCTCCTCCAATAACACTGGGAAGTGTGGGCTGATTCCGGTACCAATAGTGACCTAACCTAACCTAACCTAACCTAACCTAACCTAACCTAACCTAACCTAACCTAACCTAACCTAACCTTCTTGTAGTCACTTGTGATCGATGTCGCCCTGTTGGGCCCTGCTGGCTGATGGCTTGTCTGCTGGCTGATGGCTTGTCTGCTGGCTGATGGCTTGTCTGCTAGGTGATGGCTTGTCTGCTGGCTGATGGCTTGTCTGCTAGGTGATGGCTTGTCTGCTAGGTGATGGCTTGTCTGCTAGGTGATGGCTTGTCTGCTAGGTGATGGCTTGTCTGCTGGGTGATGGCTTGTCTGCTAAATGATGGCTTGTCTGCTGGCTGATGGCTTGTCTGCTGGGTGATGGCTTGTCTGCTGGCTGATGGCTTGTCTGCTGGCTGATGGCTTGTCTGCTGGGTGGTGGCTTGTCTGCTGGCTGATGGCTTGTCTGCTGGGTGGTGGCTTGTCTGCTGGCTGATGGCTTGTCTGCTAGGTGATGGCTTGTCTGCTGGCTGATGGCTTGTCTGCTGGCTGATGGCTTGTCTGCTGGCTGATGGCTTGTCTGCTGGCTGATGGCTTGTCTGCTAGGTGATGGCTTGGCTGATGGCTTGTCTGCTAGGTGATGGCTTGTCTGCTGGCTGATGGCTTGTCTGCTAGGTGATGGCTTGTCTGCTAGGTGATGGCTTGTCTGCTGGCTGATGGCTTGTCTGCTGGCTGATGGCTTGTCTGCTAGGTGATGGCTTGTCTGCTGGCTGATGGCTTGTCTGCTAGGTGATGACTTGTCTGCTGGCTGATGGCTTGTCTGCTGGCTGATGGCTTGTCTGCTAGGTGATGGCTTGTCTGCTGGCTGATGGCTTGTCTGCTAGGTGATGGCTTGTCTGCTGGCTGATGGCTTGTCTGCTAGGTGATGGCTTGTCTGCTAGGTGATGGCTTGTCTGCTAGGTGATGGCTTGTCTGCTGGCTGATGGCTTGTCTGCTGGCTGATGGCTTGTCTGCTAGGTGATGGCTTGTCTGCTGGCTGATGGCTTGTCTGCTAGGTGATGGCTTGTCTGCTGGCTGATGGCCTGTCTGCTAGGTGATGGCTTGTCTGCTGGCTGATGGCTTGTCTGCTGGCTGCTGGCTTGTCTGCTAGGTGATGGCTTGTCTGCTGGCTGATGGCTTGTCTGCTGGCTGATGGCTTGTCTGCTGGCTGATGGCTTGTCTGCTGGGCGATGGCTTGTCTGCTGGCTTGTCTGCTGGGCGATGGCTTGTATGCTGGGCGATGGCTTGTCTGCTGGCTGATGGCTTGCCTGCTGGCTGATGGCTTGTCTGCTGGCTGATGGCTTGTCTGCTGGGTGATAACAGAAGCAAGTGAATTATATCTGCTTTCCTCATGTGGTTTCGTCCACCTGGGTGATGTGGGCCAGTGAGAGGGGGAAGGATCATACCTGGATTATACCTGAAGTGGATTCTGAGAGTTGTTCTCCTTCCTTTTAACCCGCCGGTCTTGGACCAGGCTTGTGATAACTTGGTCCACCAGGCTGTTGCTGGCAGCGCCCCGCAGGCCCACATATCCACTACAGCCTTGTTGGTCCAGTAACTCTTACCCTCCCTCCCCCCCCCCCCCACCTCTCTCCTTACTGGGCATGAATACCCGTGAAATCATCAGGAATTCCTTACCATCGGCAGCTATTGTGTTGCATATTTGCCCTGTTGACTTCTAAGATGTGACTTAGAAAGCAGAAGACATGAACCAAGGTGGCAGACAGGTGTCCTGGGGTCAGATTCACAAAGCAGTTACGCCAGCACTTACGAACCTGTCCATCTTTTCTCAATCTTTGGCGGCTTTGTTTACAATTATTAAACAGTTAATGAGCTCCGAAGCACCAGGAGGCTGTTTATAACAATAACAACAGTTGATTGGCAAGTTTTCATGCTTGTAAACTGTTTAATAAATGTAACCAAAGCCGTCAAAGACTGAGGAAAGGTGTACACGTTCGTAAGTGCTTTCGTGAATCTGGCCTCTGGACTGTCGTCTGGAGGGGGGGGGGGCGCTGCACCACCTTTTGGGGGGGTCTTACAGGAAGGAAAACAGGGCCATTGTGTATGAAGATGAGGCGGGATATTGAATACCTCTCCATGGAAATCCTTGCAGAAGGGAGGCGCTTCGATGGCAGGGAGATTATTGGCTATTGTAACGTGCCTCTTGTGGCTCCTGATGTGTCCTACACCTGAAGGAGTAGTGGAGCAGTGCCTTCAGAGGTGCCTCGCTTGTGGCTCCTGATGTGTCCTACACCTGAAGGAGTAGTGGAGCAGTGCCTTCAGAGGTGCCTCGCTTGTGGCTCCTGATGTGTCCTACACCTGAAGGAGTAGTGGAGCAGTGCCTTCAGAGGTGCCTCGCTTGTGGCTCCTGATATGTCCTACACCTGAAAGAGTAGTGGAGCAGTGCCTTCAGAGGTGCCTCGCTTGGCTCCTGATGTGTCCTACACCTGAAGGAGTAGTGGAGCAGTGCCTTCAGAGGTGCCTCGCTTGGCTCCTGAAGTGTCCTACACCTGAAGGAGTAGTGGAGCAGTGCCTTCAGAGGTGCCTCGCTTGTGGCTCCTGAAGTGTCCTACACCTGAAGGAGTAGTGGAGCAGTGCCTTCAGAGGTGCCTCGCTTGTGGCTCCTGAAGTGTCCTACACCTGAAGGAGTAGTGGAGCAGTGCCTTCAGAGGTGCCTCGCTTGTGGCTCCTGAAGTGTCCTACACCTGAAGGAGTAGTGGAGCAGTGCCTTCAGAGGTGCCTCGCTTGTGGCTCCTGAAGTGTCGTACACCTGAAGGAGTAGTGGAGCAGTGCCTTCAGAGGTGCCTCGCTTGGCTCCTGAAGTGTCCTACACCTGAAGTAGTAGTGGAGCAGTGCCTTCAGAGGTGCCTCGCTTGGCTCCTGAAGTGTCCTACACCTGAAGTAGTAGTGGAGCAGTGCCTTCAGAGGTGCCTCGCTTGGCTCCTGAAGTGTCCCACACCTGAAGTAGTAGTGGAGCAGTGCCTTCAGAGGTGCCTCGCTTGGCTCCTGAAGTGTCCTACACCTGAAGTAGTAGTGGAGCAGTGCCTTCAGAGGTGCCTCGCTTGGCTCCTGATGTGTCCTACACCTGAAGTAGTAGTGGAGCAGTGCCTTCAGAGGTGCCTCGCTTGGCTCCTGAAGTGTCCTACACCTGAAGGAGTAGTGGAGCAGTGCCTTCAGAGGTGCCTCGCTTGTGGCTCCTGAAGTGTCCTACACCTGAAGGAGTAGTGGAGCAGTGCCTTCAGAGGTGCCTCGCTTGGCTCCTGAAGTGTCCTACACCTGAAGGAGTAGTGGAGCAGTGCCTTCAGAGGTGCCTCGCTTGGCTCCTGAAGTGTCCTACACCTGAAGGAGTAGTGGAGCAGTGTCTTCAGACCTGACGCAGGTTTGTACCCCCTCTACGTCTTCACTACTTTATAAATAAACCCAAGCTAATGTAACCAACCCACCAACCTCAGGAAGCCGGTGGCTGAGCGAACAGAACACTGTACGCGTGATTCTGTGGTCTCGGGTTCGATCCCGGGCGCCGGCGAGAAACTATGGGTAGAGTTTCTTTCACCCAGATGCCTCCCTGTTACCTAGCAGTAAATAAGTACCTGGGAGTTAGTCAGCTGTCACGGGCTGTATCCTAGGGGTGGAGGCCTGGTCGAGGACCGGGCCGCGGGGACACTAAAAAAAAAAAAAGCCCCGAAATCATCTCAAGATAACCTCAAGAAGATAACCATGTCCGAATTTAACCTACTTATCCTATTCAAACTTGACCAAAATAAGAACTAGAATATGATGTTTATTTGTTTGTTTGTGGCGTCACTATGCCAGTATTTCCTGCAGGTTTTTGGTCCTGCTGGAGTCCACAGAGGGGCGCTACGTAGGTAATCGATCTTGGTCTCGCATTGGTGGGGTGTGTTGGTGTCGTTAAATGGCATGCTGGAGTCTCCTGGGCTGCCGTTGTCAAAGGTGCGCTGTAAGTTGAGTAATGCCGTGCTTCTGTGGTTTAAGACGCTCCCAGTACCCAGCGTCTACCTGGAGTTTACCTGTTGCGGGTTTTAAGAGTTGTTCTCTCGGGTCGTGGGGGTGCAGGCATTTGTGATCAATTTGATCAGCAAGGCTGTTGCTTGCAGCGGCCCGCAAGGATGGGATCCAGGGTGATGCTGGAGACAGTGAGTTACAGTGAGTTAGAGGCAGAATGAATGAGTGAGTGAGTGAGTGCATATTGTCTGTTCTCTTGAGTATTTTGTATGTGGTAATTATGTCTTCCTAATTTCTTCCAGCGACGTGCGGTTCTACTCTTTGGTTTTTCCTTGTAGCTCATGCCTCTCGGCTCCGGGGCTAGTTTGGTGTGGGCGCGAGGATTGGCATGTGTGGGTTGTAGGCACGAGCTTCAGCTCCTAAGCCCCGTCTTTCAAACTGTCGGTTCCTAAATGTATTAATTTATTGTACCGAACTGTGGGGTGGGGGCGTGTGTATTGTGGGGAGGACTAGGGTAGTGGGGGCTGAAGTGTGGTGGTGGGGGGCTGGAGAGTCTGGTGGTGGTGGGCTGGAGAGTGTGGTGGTGGTGGGGGGCTGGAGAGTGTGGTGGTGGTGGGGGGCTGGAGAGTCTGGTGGTGGTGGGCTGGAGAGTGTGGTGGTGGTGGGGGGCTGGAGAGTGTGGTGGTGGGGGGGGGGGGCTGGAGTGTGGTGGTGGGGGGCTGGAGTGTGGTGGTGGAGGGGGGCTGGAGAGTGTGGTGGTGGTGGGGGGCTGGAGAGTGTGGTGGTGGGGGGCTGGAGAGTGTGGTGGTGGGGGGCTGGAGTGTGGTGGTGGTGGGGGGCTGGAGTGTGGTGGTGGTGGGGGGCTGGAGAGTGTGGTGGTGGTGGGGGGCTGGAGAGTGTGGTGGTGGTGGGGGGCTGGAGAGTGTGGTGCTGGTGGGGGGCTGGAGAGTGTGGTGGTGGGGGGCTGGAGTGTGGTGGTGGGGGACTGGAGTGTGGTGGTGGTGGGGGGCTGGAGAGTGTGGTGGTGGTGGGGGGCTGGAGAGTGTGGTGGTGGTGGGGGGTGGAGTGTGGTGGTGGTGGTGGGCTGGAGAGTGTGGTGGTGGTGGGGGGCTGGAGAGTGTGGTGGTGGTGGGGGGCTGGAGAGTGTGGTGGTGGTGGGGGGGTGGAGTGTGGTGGTGGTGGTGGGCTGGAGAGTGTGGTGGTGGTGGTGGGCTGGAGAGTGTGGTGGTGGTGGGGGGCTGGAGTGTGGTGGTGGGGGGCTGGAGTGTGGTGGTGGGGGGCTGCTCTGAGTGATGTCTGGCCCTCGAAATATTCCACCAGGAGGCGGCAGCGGCCAGACCTTCCTGGAATGTTGTCCACTGATGTTTTCCAAGATGTACTCTACCATGTATATTGATTTTATGGCGTGTCTGGGGTGATGTTTGGGGCGTGTCTGGGGTGATGTTTGGGGCGTGTCTGGGGTGATGTTTGGGGCGTGTCTGGGGTGATGTTTGGGGCGTGTCTGGGGTGATGTTTGGGGCGTGTCTGGGGTGATGTTTGGGGCGTGTCTGGGGTGATGTTTGGGGGCGTGTCTGGGGTGATGTTTGGGGCGTGTCTGGGGTGATGTTTGGGGCGTGTCTGGGGTGATGTTTGGGGCGTGTCTGGGGTGATGTTTGGGGCGTGTCTGGGGTGATGTTTGGAGCGTGTCTGGGGTGATGTTTGGGGCGTGTCTGGGGTGATGTTTGGGGGCGTGTCTGGGGTGATGTTTGGGGGCGTGTCTGGGGTGATGTTTGGGGCGCGTAATTCACTCACAATTGCCCTATCACCAGTTGATTGACAGTTGAGAGGCGGGACCAAAGAGCCAGAGCTCAACCCTCCTGCAAGTATAACTAGTCGAGCACATATTGAGCTAATAAATTGTGTATTCTACCTAGTTGTGCTTGCGGGGGTTGAGCTCTGGCTCTTTGGTCCCGCCTCACCTTTGGGCCCGTGTGTAATTACCTAAGTGTAATTACCTAAGTATAGTTACAGGATGAGAGCTACGCTCGTGGTGTCCCGTCTTCCCAGTGTGTGTGTTTCTGTCTGTCTGTCTGTCTGTCTGTCTTAAGAGGGGCATCTAGAGGTAAAGGATAGACGGGAGAGTACAGACAGACGGCAAAGGTTCATCCAGTTGTCTACATAAACAGGGGGACAGATAGACACTGATGTCTACACGTAGACAGGAACGGGATGTAGACGAGACGGGGGACATGCGGGTGGATTGACGGGGACATTGACGGTGATGAATATATAGACAGGAAGAGGTCGCTGACGGCAATAAGCAGGTACAGTACACATGGGAGGGGGGGGGGGGGAAGGGGGTAGAGGAACAGCACCTCGAACTTGAACCAACATTCTGCCGACCACAACTAACCTGTCACCCTCCGTCGGGGGAAGAGACAGAAGAGAGAGTGAGTTGACGATAAAGATAAAAAAAAATGGGAAGGGAGAGGAGATAAGAAATTCGTAACAAAGAAAATGGGAAACTTAGACGCGGGGAGGACTATAGAAAACAGGAAAAGAGGGATTACAGGGCCTCTCCTTCCCCTGTTTGTTGACGTTGTCTTCCCCTTACGAGGAGGAATGGGGGGTTGATAGGGGGGGGAGGTTGGTAGGGGGGGGGGGGAGGAAGGGTTGCCACCCATTCCCCCCCTCCCCCTCCCCCCATTTCTTCCACCAATAAACTGTCGGGATTTAGCGTGAACGAGCGTCTGCCGTTCGCTGTAAATCACGTTTATTGTGGCGAATGACCTGAACAAGGGATCCGTCTGATTGTTTTGGTGTTGTGGCTGATGCAGCTCATAAATCTTGGCCGGGGGGGGCGGGGGCGGGGGGTTTCCTTGCCCCCTCCAACCCTTCCCCCACCCCCACAAAGGCGGCGTCTGGAAGTCCTTGGCTGAGCCTAGCTGGCCCTCCTATCCAGATCCTGTTTCATCAAACTCCATCCTCATCATTAGACCCCCTTCCCCACCCTCCCCTGCTGGCCGCTCCAAGCAACAGCCTGGTGGACCAAACTCTCACAAGTCAAGCCTGGCCTCGGGCCGCTCCAAGCAACAGCCTGGTGGACCAAACTCTCACAAGTCAAGCCTGGCCTCGGGCCGCTCCAAGCAACAGCCTGGTGGACCAAACTCTCACAAGTCAAGCCTGGCCTCGGGCCGCTCTAAGCAACAGCCTGGTGGACCAAACTCTCACAAGTCAAGCCTGGCCTCGGGCCGCTCCAAGCAACAGCCTGGTGGACCAAACTCTCACAAGTCAAGCCTGGCCTCGGGCCGCTCCAAGCAACAGCCTGGTGGACCAAACTCTCACAAGTCAAGCCTGGCCTCGGGCCGCTCCAAGCAACAGCCTGGTGGACCAAACTCTCACAAGTCAAGCCTGGCCTCGGGCCGCTCCAAGCAACAGCCTGGTGGACCAAACTCTCACAAGTCAAGCCTGGCCTCGGGCCGCTCCAAGCAACAGCCTGGTGGACCAAACTCTCACAAGTCAAGCCTGGCCTCGGGCCGCTCCAAGCAACAGCCTGGTGGACCAAACTCTCACAAGTCAAGCCTGGCCTCGGGCCGCTCCAAGCAACAGCCTGGTGGACCAAACTCTCACAAGTCAAGCCTGGCCTCGGGCCGCTCCAAGCAACAGCCTGGGGGACCAAACTCTCACAAGTCAAGCCTGGCCTCCGGCCGGGCTTGGGGAGTAGAAGAACTCCCAGAACCCCATCAACCAGGTAACCCCCTAATACCCCCCCCCCATCCCCCCTTCCTCCTGGCTTTGATGTCGTATAATTTTAGCCCTCATTTAGGGATTACCTGTGGACCATATCGAGAGTTGTTCAACTCCAGCAGCCACCTTCGTAGCCCACAGGCGCACCGAGCCAATAGGAAAAGAGGACTTGGGGGGGGGGAAATTCTGCCAGGGGTCACGTCTCATTGAAGGGCCTTCTGGTTGGCGGGTCTGATCAATTAGGTTGTTACTGTTGTAAGTCGCAGGTCTGCTGTAGACTGACTGCCTGGCACAGACTGTCGTTCACCGCGGTCTTGTCACCAATTGTTTCGGTGAGGGATTTGCAACAGTGTAAGATAAGGAAGTTATGGAGAGTTGCAACAGTGTAAGATAAGGTTGTTATGGAGAGTTGCAACAGTGTAAGATAAGGTTGTTATGGAGAGTTGCAACAGTGTAAGATAAGGAAGTTATGGAGAGTTGCAACAGTGTAAGATAAGGTTGTTATGGAGAGTTGCAACAGTGTAAGATAAGGAAGTTATGGAGAGTTGCAACAGTGTAAGATAAGGAAGTTATGGAGAGTTGCAATAGTGTAAGATAAGGTTGTTATGGAGAGTTGCAACAGTGTAAGATAAGGAAGTTATGGAGAGTTGCAATAGTGTAAGATAAGGTTGTTATGGAGAGTTGCAACAGTGTAAGATAAGGAAGTTATGGAGAGCGTCAAGGCTGTATGACTGACAATATATTGTTTATCTTGAGGTTATCTTGAGATGATTTCGGGGCTTTAGTGTCCCCGCGGCCCGGTCCTCGACCAGCCATCCACATCCAGGAAGCAGCCCGTGCATCTGTCCCCTGGGCTGGGCTCGGGGAATTGGACCCTCGAAACCCTCTCCAGGTATAGCCTAGGTATACTGCAGGCAGGCAGACCCGGGGTATCTCCATCTTGGTATATGTATAGTGTTCATAGTATGCCAATGATATTGTTGCTCACTATATTCCTTCATTATACCTCCCTCATTATACCTCCCTCCCTCCCTCACCCTCCTCTCTCCCTCACCCTCCCTTCCTCTGTCCCTCCCTCCCTCCCTCACTGTTTCACCCTCCCTCACTCCCTCACTATCTCACCCTCCCTCCCCCTTCTCACCCTCCCTGCCCCTTCTCACCCTCCCTCCCCCTTCTCACCCTCCCTCACTCCCTCACTATCTCACCCTCCCTCCCCCTTCTCACCCTCCCTCCCCCTTCTCACCCTCCCTCCCCCTTCTCACCCTCCCTACTCCCTCACTATTTCACCTTCCCTCCCTCCCTCCAACACCCCTCCACACCGGCTCCTTCTCTTGAAAACATTATTAATTTGAACTTGACATATTTTAATTTTGACTTTACCGTCTTGAACCCTTTCATTTATCTCAGCCCCTTCCTCTCACCTCTTGTGACTCATCAGGCCCCTCTCTTTACTCTCTTCCTCTTCCCCTCTCTCTCTCCCTCCCTCCCCCCTCTTCCTTTTTCCCTCTGCCCCTCTTCCTCTCTCCCTTCCCTCCTCTTCCTCTCCCTTCCTCCCTCCCCCTCTTCCCCTCTTCCTCTCTCCCTCTCTCTTGTATTTATTCTTTCACCTGTTTCTCAATCACCCCCTTCGTCTCCCCGTGTCACACCCGCCCCTTCCGCCTCACTTCCCTTCCTTTCCCCTCCCCTCCTCTTCCGTCTTCCCCGCACCCTAGCCAAAGAGTGAAAAAATAACCATATACATATTTTTTTCTTTCATGCCATTAATGACTCCTTGGCCCTGACAAGACGGGCCGACGCCTGATCAATTTGGGCCCCAGATTGTGGGCGACACTTGTCTTCCGAGACGTTTTGGCAGGGAGGGAGGGAGGGAGGGGGGGGGGGGGGCGGGGAGGGAGAGAGGGAGAAGACGTTGGAGATGGACAAGGAGATTAGAGGGAGGGAGCTAGTTTAGAGGGAGGGAGTTGGATGATGGAGACCGTAGGTTGTATAGGAAAATGATAGATGGAGTGTTGAGGGAGAAGGAAGGGAGGGAGGGAGGGAGGGAGGGAGGGATGGTCTGGGGGGGTGATTTAGGGAAGTGGGGAACAGACCATTAAGGGAAGGAATCTTATGACGTCGGTTCGAGTCTCCCGTTGTGGAGTCCTTCGCCCATAGGATTGGGTGCTCGTGTCAATGGTAGATGCTGTTAGCCTCATTCCCAGGTCATTCCCAGGTCATTTCAGGTCATTCCAGGTCTTTCCCAGGTCATTCCCAGGTCATTCCCAGGTCATTCCCAGGTAATTCCCAGGTCATTCCAGGTCATTCCCAGGTCATTCACAGGTCATTCACAGGTCATTCCCAGGTCATTCCCAGGTCATTCCCAGGTCATTCCAGGTCATCCCAGGTCATTCCCAGGTCATTCCCAGGTCATCCCCAGGTCATTCCCAGGGCATTCCCAGGTCATTCACAGGTCATTCCCAGGTCATTCCAGGTCATTCCCAGGGCATTCCTAGGTCATTCCCAGGTCATTCCACGGTCATTCCCAGGTCATCCCCAGGTCATTCCCAGGTCATCCCCAGGTCATTCCCAGGTCATTCCCAGGTCATTCCCAGGGCATTAGGCGATCCATTGGTACCAGTGCCGGACAACCTTCCCTGAAGCGCTGACAAGTACCCAAGTACCGAGAAGTACTGGCTTCAGCGGTACCAGAAGTACCTAAGCGAGGTTGGAGTGAGGAGGAGTGCTGTGGTAATGGTCAGAGGCGGTGACTAGTCCGGCTGTGATGGCTGGCAGCTGGCAACACTCTTGGGACATACCCCGGGGCCAAGATAACAGTACGGCGTTATCGTTTAACCCAAATGGAATTTGGGTTATCTTGGCAGCTCTTTGAGAGAGCGGGGAAGAGATTGGCGAGAGAGAGAGAGAGAGAGAGAGAGAGAGAGAGAGAGAGAGAGAGAGAGAGAGAGAGAGAGAGAGAGAGAGAGAGAGAGAGAGAGAAAGAGACAGAGAGAGAGAGAGAGAGAGAGAGACAGAGAGACAGAGAGAGAGAGACCGTGGACATCTTCAAGAGAAAACTAGATAGTTGTCTTCAAGGAGTGCCGGACCAACCGGGCTGTGGTGGGTATGTGGGCCTGCGGGCCGCTCCAAGCAACAGCCTGGTGGACCAAACTCTCACAAGTCAAGCATCATCCATGTGCTTCTTTCTTCCCTCCCTATTCCACAGCGTTCCTCTCCCGTCCCACTAGCGTCTCCCTCCCGTCCCACTAGCGTCCCCCTCCCGTCCCACCAGCGTCCCTCTCCCGTCCCACCGGCGTCCCCTTCCCTCTGTCTCTAGGTGGTGTGGTATCAGCCGAGGGGGAAGACAATTTATCAAGACAATGGTGAGAGTTTCTGAGGGGCGCACTAAGCCGGTTGGGGACGGGTAGGGGGCGGTGTAGGGGCACTTAGGGGAGGGGGTGAGGGGTAGGGGATCTTAGGGGAGGGTGTGAGGGGTAGGGGGCGGTGTAGGGGATCTTAGGGGAGGGGGTGAGGGGTAGGGGATCTTAGGGGAGGGGGTGAGGGGTAGGGGGCGGTGTAGGGGATCTTAGGGGAGGGGGTGAGGGGTAGGGGATCTTAGGGGAGGGGGTGAGGGGTAGGGGGCGGTGTAGGGGATCTTAGGGGGAGGGGGTGAGGGGTACGGGGCGGTGTAGGGGATCTTAGGGGAGGGGGTGAGGGGTAAGGGGCGGTGTAGGGGATCTTAGGGGAGGGGTGAGGGATAGGGGAGCTTAGAGAAGGGGGGGGGGGACCCTGGGATAAGAGGAAGTTGGGACTAGAAGGGAGAGAAAGAGAACTTAAGTTCCTTGGGATGATGGGTATAAGGAATAGGGAGAGGGAAAGGTATGAGAGATAAGGCAAGTGGTGGAAAGGGAAAGGTATCAGAGATAAGGCAAGTGGTGGAAAGGGAAGCTTAGAGTGGGGGGGGGATCTTGCGGGTGGGGGGAGGGGGGGAGTAATGGAGAAAGGTAGATACCAAGATTTGTTGATATAAATTACTAGTTAATACTGAACAAATCCACAAGGGCCGTGACGAGGATTCGAACCTGCGTCCGGGAGCATCCCAGACACTACCTTAATCGACTGAGCTACGACAGGGTTAAAAGAATTGAAACACCTCACTAGACTTTGTGTGTGTAAAGTCTAGTGAATTCTCTCTACCCCCCCCCCCTGTACCACCCCTCTGTTTTCTCTCTTCCATCCTTCTCTCTCTCTCTCCCTTCCCCCCCTTTTCCTCTTACCCCTCTTCCCTCCCTCCTCCCCTTCCGGCCTCACCCTCGAACAGACAAACATTTCCATTTATATATATCCTACACTACTTGTGCTTAACCTACGCTTGAAACAACCAACGATCCTACATCTATTATGTTACCCGCTGATTTGCTCGATAGATCATCAACCCTATTCTCAAACCAGTATTTACCCACGGCTTTCCTGAATGTAAACTTACCCAATTGTTCTGTTATTGGTAATTCAGTTCGAATAATGAGAGTAGGTCACACCAAAATGGCCGAACACAGACATTTAACTCGTAAATACCAAAGCCATAAACTATACAAGACTTTATAAGACTATATAAGATGTTGAGCTTGGCCTCAGGCCGGGCTCGGGGAGTAGAACTACTCCAGAAACCCTCTTCAGGTAGGCTCCAGGTAAGACTAGGATTTGAATTTGCAGCACCGGAATGTGACCCTTTGTCTGCAGGCACACACAAAATATCATGGAAAAGGCCATATGGTTTGCGACAAGACTGTCACCGGTATCATGAGGACTGAGCTATGAAGACGGTGAAAGGGTCAGACACATCATACATGGAGGGATTTTTGTTATTGTTATTTTCTACCACAGACGTGGCCAGACATTTACAATGCTAACCAGCATATATACATTTTCTTCTGTCCTCCATGGACAGGGTGAGAGATCTGCTAAACATATAGTTCAGGGATTTATTGAACAATCAACCACAGAAGGTGATTGTAGTGCTTTTAAAATGCTAAACTAACCTTCATACATAAATACATAGATTTACGTCTGCCCTACATAAAGTGGTCAATGTGTTTTACATAGTTTTATTAATGTGTCATTAGAGTCAGGCAGAGTGCCAGAGTCGTGGAAGGTTGCTAATGTGTTACCAGTTTTTAAGAAAGGAGATAGATCACTTGCGTCAAACTATCGGCCAATTAGCCTAACGTCTATTATGGGAAAGTTACTTGAATCGATAGATGCAAATACAATTCGTCTTCATCTTAAAAAACATAAATTAATAAATGATTCGCAACATGGTTTTACAAATGACCGTTCATGTTTAACAAATTTGCTATCATTTTATTCCAGCATAGTTGAGGCAGTTGATAGTGGTAAGGATTGTGATGTTGTGTACCATGAATTTAGCAAAGCTTTTGATACAGTGCCACATGAAAGACTGATTAAAAAGATAGAGGCTCGTGGTATTCGGGGTGCTATATCAAGTTGGATTAGGGCATGGCTATACCAAAGGAAACAGAGAGTTAGTATAAATGGGGTCAAGTCAGAGTGGGAAAATGTTGTAAATGAAGTGCCTCAAGGCTCTGTCCTGGGACCTTTGTTATTTATAATATATATAAATGATTTAAATTCAGGTTTGAGCAGCAACATTTGCAGATTTGCCGATGATACAAAAATCGGGAGGGAAATAAACACAGTAAAAGACTCACTTTCACTTCAAGACGATCTAAATAGGGATTTGAAATGGTCAAAAGATTGGCAGATGGTGTTTAATGCTGATAAATGTCAAGTTTTGAGGGTAGGTAGTGATGATAGAGTTGCAAGATACGAGCTAGATGGTGTTGAGATTGCGAAGTCGGATTCCGAAAGGGATTTAGGAGTTATGATAGTAAGAATTTAAAACAAAAGGATCAGTGCATGAATGTTCGAAATAGGCAAATAGGACACTGGGATTTATTAATCGAAGCGTTAGTAACAAGACACCGGGTGTGGTTCTTCAGCTATATCTAGCTCTGGTTAGGCCCCATTTAGGTTATGCAGTTCAGTTTTGGTCGCCGTACTATAGAATGGATATTAATTCACTAGAACGCGCTCAACGTAGGATGACAAAGTTAATCCCTCCAAATTAGAAACCTATCATATGAAGAAAGATTGACATAGCTTAAATTACATTCACCGGAAAGGCGAAGAGTTAGGCGTAACATGATAGAGGTTTACAAGTTGATGAATGGACATAACAAAGGGGATATTAATAGGGTACTCAAAGTATCAACACAAGACAGAACACGAAACAGTGGGTATAAATTGGATAAGTTTAGATTTAGGAAAGGATATGTAGGGAAATAGAATTGATCGCATTGAAGCTGAGAGACTCATATAGAACCCAAGAGAGGCAAAGAGAGCAAAAGGCCATAAGTGAAATAGAGAGGAACCCGGCTGGGGGGTGGGGGGGGATATGAGGAGGAAGGGTGCCCAACCACTTGGACGGTCGAGGATTGAACGCCAACCTGCATGAAGCGAGACCGTCGCTCTACCGTCCAGTCCAAGTGGCTGAGGTGTGTTTTTAGCAAACGATCGACGACTACTCCATTTACCGGCAATAATATCCTAGATGACAAAAAATTAGTCAAGTGGCTGTCAAAGCCGGGAGTTCCATCTTGACTAATATTTGTCATCTAGGATATTGATATCAGGGTAACGGGACTAGTCAGTGGCTTATTAAAAGTTAGCGGATCAGAGGCTTGCTAGAAGTTACCGGATCAGAAGCTTATCAAGAGTCAAGATGAAACTTCTCGGTTCAGGGACGTATGGGACAGTGTCCCTCATGGACTGGGACGGCCAGCCAGCAGCGCTGAAAGTAGCAAAATCTTCAGAGTTTTCAGCAGTGTTTAAAAGCGAAGGCAACGTCCTCTCGTTACTGAATGGTGCAGGAGGCGCCCCTTTGTTGTTGCATAGGTCAGTGAATCCACCATCACTTGTGACCACCTATAAAGGCAACCAGACCCTACAAGACGTCTTGAGACGTCCCAAATATGACCTTCTCGAGTTAGGACTTGAGGTTGGCATAAAGTTACAAGAGGTTCACGAGGCGGGTATAGTACACAATGATATAAAATGTGATAACGTCATGATCCAAGGTCCGCCCCACAACCCACAGGTTAGTATAATTGATTATGGCTTGGCCTCCAGAAACAACGTGAAAATTTTCCTGGAAGGTGACCCGACTATCAATACTATATATGCCCCCGAGGTCCTTCAGAAGAAGGCGAGCACTTTTGCCTCAGACGTCTACTCTTATGGGAGACTAATGCTGGTGATAAAGAAGCGGTTGCCCAAGCATCACCCGGAACTAGATAAGTTGCTTCGGGAAGCAACAAACAAGATCCCAAGGCGGCGCCCAACCCTTCATATGTTTCTAAGGCGTTTACGCGAAGTCATAAGCAAAATCTCACCCAATACGAAAAGTTCCTGTAAAAAACAGGACACCAGAGCAACCTCCTAAAGTTTGAACGCCAAGAAACTGCGAGAGCGCCGGACAAAGCGCAGTCGGAGCCCAACTCCAAACATGTCCGCTCAGCGCGGCATGAAACTGCGCAAACGACCTAAAACGCGCCATCAGACCCCAGCCAAATAGGATAAAAATTTACAACGCGGTAAAAAGAAAAAGCCAAAAAATGCCCTGAGAAACCGAACCCAAGTCTTAGAGGCTACACGAACCTTAGTCAGCTGTAAGACTAAAGGACTCGGGACATTTGTTAAATAAATTGTTCCTATAATTTTTTCAGTGTTTAAATTCAAATTTAGTCTGTTAAATAATTAGTCAAAAATATGAAAAACTTGTTTTATTTGTTTTAAAATATAGCACCATTTTCTATTGCTATAAAATTTGTAAATAAATATAAAAATAAAGTAAATGTATTAACATAGAAAATGTGTATTATTTTCAATAGATTGCATATATTAACTGGAATACAACTTTTGAGGCAGAAATGACATTTGTAAACGGAGAAGAAAAACTGAGGTTCAGAACTCTTCAACAAACTAACTGATTACTAATTAACGTAGACAAAGTTCCTGTTTAAAGCCAGGAAGAGAAGAACAAGAGGGTTAAAGATGGAATATAGACACATGAACAAGTTTCAGAGCTGCGGGCTCACCATAGCCCGTGCTACTTGGAACTTTATGTTCCAGGTAGCGAATCTTTAACAACTGAGTAGAACAGGTTAGACATAATAGTTGTTGAAGCTGGCACGATTGAAAATCTTATATGTAAATATGATGAGAAATTAGTCATTGTATTAATCAAAGAACTATCGATCATGGCGCCTAGATCGATCATGCAAGAACATCTTGGTGAACATCCACAAACTACTAAACTAGGTAATTAATGATTAAAATGACTTATGAAAATCCATTTTTTTACAAAAATTTAAAATATTTTATTTTAAAATTTAAAATCGATTATCAAAAGGCACCAAATATTGGGTTTGTGACGACAATTTTCCGATGTTTTTATTATTCAATAATAATTTATAGAGCTTTGACAATTCTGTGTTTTAAGTGTTGAACAATTCTAGTGTTCAAGGTTTATGGTAACTAGATTATGACGCCGATAGCACTTTGTACGGAGTTCACACTGTTCAAAGTGGACGTTCCTTGGATTAGGACTTTGACACCGCTGTTTAAGGACGTTCACTTTGTTCAAAGTAGTTCTCTGGATTAGGCCTTTGATAGCGTTGTTCACTCTGTTCAAAGTCGTTCCCTGGATTAGGCCTTTGATAGTGTTGTTCACTCTGTTCAAAGTAGTTCCCTGGATTAGGCCTTTGATAGTGTTGTTCACTCTGTTCAAAGTAGTTCCCTGGATTGGGCCTTTGATAGCGTTGTTCACTCTGTTCAAAGTAGTTCCCTGGATTAGGCCTTTGATAGCGCTGTTCACTCTGTTCAAACTAGTTCCCTCAATTAGGGCTCTGATAGTGCTGTTTAGGGCGCTCACTCTGCTTCATGTCGTGTTCAAGATTCACTTATTAAATCGTTCATTCTGTTTCCTGTCTTGTTCAGGGATGACGATCACTGGGTTAGGACAGGGATAGCGAAGTCTAGGGCCCTGACTTAGGCTCTTTCTGTGTGTGCAACGTTGACAGCCTCTGAAGTAGGATTCCAGTAGACCTTTCTACGGTTCAAAGCCAAGGAATTCTTGCCTAATTTTGCCTTCAGGAGGTGTAGCAGGACTCTAAGTGATGTGCGCCTCCTAGGGTTAGAGGGAGGGGAATTATCAGGAGAAAGTGCCAAGCCATTACGACTATATAGCACTTAGAAGTGGTCAGGATAAGGATTTGGGATGGGACGGGGGGAAGGAATGGTGCCCAACCACTTGGACGGTCGGGGATTGAACGCCGACCTGTCCTAGGGTTGCAGTGCATAGCTCTTCTCTTCGTCATTATCCGTTATCTGACCTGTCCCATTTTTCAATGGACCTATCCTGTCCCTAATCTTTGTTCGATATATCTGAAAAAAACTTTTACGATTTGCCTTTGCTTGCCGTGTTATGCGAACTTCATAGTTTCATTTTGCCCTCCTTATCTCTTTCTTAACATTTCTAACCAGTTGTACGAATTCTTGTTCTAAACTGACTTCCCCATTCTTAATCCATTAAAGGATTATGATCATTTCGTTCTGAGTAGATATAGCTACTCAGAACGAAATGTCGATGTAGCATGGGCTATAGTGAGCCCGTAAACTTAATAAATATCAGTATATGATTATATAGGACATAGAAGGGAGGCGAGGAACGAGGCCCCAATCTCGTTCTGAGTAGATATAGCTACTCAGAACGAAATGTCGATGTAGCATGGGCTATAGTGAGCCCGTAAACTTGATAAATATCAGTATATGATTATATAGGACATAGAAGGGAGGCGAGGAACGAGGCCCCAATCTCTCGCACCATCGGGGATCGAACGCCGACCAGCAAGATGATGTCACCGGACCAACCATTCCAAGTGATTGGGGTCGACAAATGTTGTAAGACAATGTATCGACCTCATAGGAGGCTACAAGACATTACTCACGTAGAAAATAACATGCAAACTTACTCCAGATACTTGATTCTGAACAGGCGGGCCCAAGAGCTTGATTTCCAACCCCCTCCCCCCCTCTCGGTGTAGTGTGTAAGCCCTGTTAGGCAAGCACCCTTAGGGAAGCACTCACCTTCGCCCGTATAACCCCGTCGTTAGAAAAGTCAGACGAGAATTTCTCACCTGGTATTAATTAATGTTATAAATTATTGTTGACGCAGGTGAGAGGGGGAAGATAGCTTCCCGTCCCTCTCTCTCTGCTCTTTTTCCCGCCCCGCCCCGCCCCGCCCCGCAAAACCCGCCAGGCGGAGATGAATCACCCCACATACCCACTGGCCGTAAATCACCCCCGAATCAAGGAATATGACAATCGCAGCCGTGATTGGAATGAGAACTGGCGGAGGAACAGAAGAATGGTCGTGAAGGTGGAGCTGAAGTGTGGGAGAGGAATGAAGGAAAGGGAATTAGTAAAATGAAAAGAGAGAGGGGGGGGGGGGAAACATGGTGAATAAACGGGAAGGAGTGGGAGAATGGAAGGGAGAGGGGGAACATGAGAGGGGAAGGGCAGAGAGGAGGGGTGTATGGATGGGGGACAAGCGCTTGTTAGCAGTAATGGACCGACATTGGGCAGACCGCCGCTTTAACTGCCAATTAGCCGTGGTTGGCAAGCCAGGAATCGCTTGTTGGTGCATTGTCAGCGTTCTTGGCACCCCCGACCTTTGTGGCCCTGCTGTGGGGGGGGGGGGGTTGTGGGCAGGTGGGGGGTTAATTAGGAAGGGTTGTGGGCTGGTGGGGGGGTTGATTAGGAGGGGTTGTGGGCAGGTGGGGGGTTTGATTAGGAGGGGTTGTGGGCAGGTGGGGGGGTTGATTAGGAGGGGTTGCGGGCAGGTAGGGGGTTGATTAGGAGGGGGGTTTGATGAGCGGACAGAAAACATTCACTCCATTGAATGCCTGAACTATTAGGACTGATTAAGACCCCTCACCCCATGCTTCCTGGAGCGTGGAGCAAGAATGGTCCAACTTGGCACTTTGGAAACACTGCAAGGACATGATCCAGAGCTGTACGATCCTTATCTGTACATGTACACCTCGTATAAGATGAGCGTAACGTGTACACATGCACTATGAGAAGGCTTTATATGTGTGCAAATCTCCTCGTGGCTTCAAAGAACTCTCCCATTCATTGTGAGAGGATGTCAAAGACTCGTAAGTGTCTTCGTAAGGATGTCGCAGGCTCCCACGTGTCCTCGTAAGGATGTCGCAGGCTCCCACGTGTCCTCGTAAGGATGTCGCAGATGAATGTGTCTTCAAGAGAGTACAGGTTATCACACAAACTCCTGTTGGTCAGGTTCAGTTGTCTGTGTGTGTACTGGATAAAGCCGCCATCTGGAGCCCAGGTCCGAGATCAAGTCCCGAGGGCACTACCAAGTTTCCAAGCCTCCCCAGCAGGCGAGGAGGGAGAAGGGGGAGTGGGGGATTGTAAGGGTCTGTGGGGAGCTGCTTCGTGGAGACGCAAGGAGAAGCATTTTCCAGCTACAGATGTGGCCAGGCGTTTAAAATGCTAACTAGCGTATATGCGATTCTTCTGTCTTCGTGGATAGAGTTAGTCATCTGTTTCACATCAACAGATGGGTGATTGTGGACCCCAGATGACTCTATATGGCCAGAAACTAGAGGCAGTGAAGAGTAGAGGTGCCATTAGCACAATCAGAGAACACGATGAACATCAGATGACTACAGCTAATCAATCCTCCCAATAAATCTAAGAACTATTGGCGGCCTTGCGTACGACCCTCCGGCCGGCGTACGACCCTCCGGCCGGCGTACGGCCCTCCGGCCGGCGTACGACCCTCCGGCCGGCGTACGACCCTCCGGCCGGCGTACGACCCTCCGGCTGGCGTACGACCCTCCGGCTGGCGTACGACCCTCCGGCCGGCGTACGACCCTCCGGCCGGCGTACGACTCTCTAGCCTGCGTACGACCCTCTAGCCTGCGTACGACCCTCTAGCCTGCGTACGACCCTCTACCCTGCGTACGACCCTCTAGCCTGCGTACGACCCTCTAGCCTGCGTACGACCCTCTACCCTGCATACGACCCTCTACCCTGCGTACGACCCTCTACCCTGTGTACGACCCTCTACCCTGCGTACGACCCTCTACCCTGCGTACGACCCTCTACCCTGCGTACGACCCTCTAGCCTGCGTACGATTCTAGCCTGCGTACGACCCTTGCGTACCATCTAACCTACAGGATTCATCATTTTAATTATTGCCCCGCCTCGCTTGTAAATCACGTGTGTGGGCATCACCCGCAGTGCAACGGCATCCCCCCCCCTACCCCCTACTCTAGCACCCTTTCTCCCTCCTTTACCCATACACCCTTGCTTCCCTCCCCCTCCCCTACCCATGCACCCTTGCTTCCCTCCCCCTCCCCTACCCATGCACCCTTGCTTCCCTCCCCCTCCCCTACCCATGCACCCTTGCTTCCCTCCCCCTCCCCTACCCATGCACCCTTGCTTCCCTCCCCCTCCCCTACCCATGCACCCTTGCTTCCCTCCCCCTCCCCTACCCATGCACCCTTGCTTCCCTCCCCTACCCATGCACCCTTGCTTCCCTCCCCCTCCCCTACCCATGCACCCTTGCTTCCCTCCCCCTCCCCTACCCATGCACCCTTGCATCCCTCCCCCTCCCCTACCCATGCACCCTTGCTTCCCTCCCCTTCCCCTACCCATGCACCTCCCTATTCGCCCGGAGAGCAGGTTAGGGCGGGGTGTTGGGGTGCCCTCCGTTCGCCCTGAGTGTTGGGTGGAGGGGTGCCCAGAGGATATGAGATAGACTAACGTCGCCCCACCCCAGAGTGAAGGTTCAGGGTCTCCTTAGGTCACTGAGGTGTCCGACTGAGATTTGTGAGTCTAATCTAAAGATTAGATTAAGGCTATTTTTTTGGGTCCACTCTCCCCTTGTCCCTGAGGGGAGGAAAGGGGCTCTTAATCTCAAACTTTACGAAACATTTACATCTCTTCTTTACATCTCTATATTAATGTCTATAATTGTTGTACTGTATAGTTTATAGCAAAAAATAACCTTGTGTTTCGACGATGGTAAACTGTTTTAATACAGACTAGGCCGCCACGTTTCGAGGGAAAGATGCACTGGTTTCGTAAGGGGACACCTGTCCACTTAGACTTAATGAGTCTTGGCACTGAGGCCCTATCCAGGGTCGGGGGCTGCTGGGGCGGTGTTCCCTAGGCCTATAGGTTGGTTTACACACGCCCCTTAGTCATCGTCATATCTCATCATCACCAAAACATCTCATCACAATTCATCTCCACAGGTAATCATTATTACGAGTCGTCACCATAGTCATCACTATCACCAGGCATCACCCTAGTCATCACTATCACGAGTCATCACCATAGTCATCACTATCACGAGTCATCACCCTAGTCATCACTATTACGAGTCATCACTATCACGAGTCATCACCCTAGTCATCACTATCACGAGTCATCACCATAGTCATCACTATCACAATACTAAATCGTTATCATTTGTTATCGTGAGCATGGGGGAGGGGCAATACTTACTGCATGGTTTAAGGCACACCCCGGTGATGAGTTGTTGAGTGGTAGTCATCACTATACCCACCTACCTCTGCTGGCGGTGTCGGGAGGATGTGCTTCAGCTCTGGTGCCCCGCCTCTAGTTCTTGGGTCACCTGGTGTCACGATTCTTCAGTCTTATGTGCTTTGTTAGTCTCCTGCTGAAGCTGTGTGTGTGTGTGCACACGCCTAGTTGTGCTTGTCAGAGGGTTGAGTTCTGGCTCTTTGGTCCCGCCTCTCAACTGTCAATCAACTGGTGTACAGGTTCCTGAGCCTACTGGGCTCTATCATATCTACACTTGAAACTGTGTATGGAGTCAGCCTTCACCACATCACTGCCTAATGCATTCTATTTGTTAACTACTATGTGTGTGTGTGTGTGTGTGTGTGTGTGTGTGTGTGTGTGTGTGTTACTGGGTGCTCGATATCGCAGTGTTGCTAGCGAGAGCGTTTTTTATTGATCACTTGTGTGTGATTGTGTTGTTTGGCGGGGAGGGGGAGGGGGGGGGGAGTTTGCCACATCTGGGGTGCGTGGGGGGGGGGGAGGAGAGGAAGGGTGCGTGGGGGGGGGAGGAGGGGAAGGGTGCGTGGGGGGGGGAGGAGAGGAAGGGTGCGTGGGGGGGGGGGGAGGAGAGGAAGGGTGCGTGGGGGGGGGGGAGAGCAGGAGACGTGTATAGCAGATGAGAATGAAGTGTGACGGAGGTAATGAGACTCCATTTAAGCATTAGGGGGGAGGAGGAGGAAGGGCCGAATGAGACCCCCCTTCCCCTCCTTCCCTTCACCCTCCCTCCCTTCACCCTCCCTCCCTTCCTCTCTCCCTCACCGGCCCCTCTGACACTGTAAGTGAATTATCACTGCGTGGGGACCCACCTTTCACTCCATCATTCCCCTTCCACTGCCTTCCCTCCTCCACTCCCTCCCCCCTTTCCCCCCTAGACAATATTCCCTCCCTACACTCCCTCCCTCCCTACCGGCCTCAGAGACACAGTTGTACTTACCTTAGCCTACCCATAGGCAGCCTAAGAGCCCATTTTGTTGCTTTCTTTACCTAAGCGGGAGTAATTATTTAGTCTTTAAATAACTGTTGTTGATAATGATGATTTTTTAATCATAAAGATAATTATTTAGATTATAATCGTATGACATTATGGGCCTGAATTGTGCAATTATCTCAAAAGTGTGATTTCTTAATTTTTCAGGTGAGTACCAGCGTGAGGAAATGGGTGTTGGGTGAGTAGTGTTGGGTCAGACTCCGTCTTCTTGAGTTATCTTGAGGTCATCTTGAGGTTATCTTGAGGTTATCTTGAGGTTATCTCACTCATTCATGGTTGAGTCTCACACTCAATAAAGGCGGCCACTGTGCTTGTGTCCTCTCTACCATTTGACCGAATTGGTGGTTGAGTCTGGACATTTTTCAGTCATTCTCCTCTACTTCCTCTTGCTGAAACATGGTCCTGGTATGTAGAGTTGTGGCTCTTCATAGTGGAGCTCTCTTGGTTTTATTCGCCTGGGACCTCTTGTATAAAAAGGCTGGACAGTCTTTAGTTTAGTTCATTTATTATGCACCCCATACCCATCCTGTGGGCGTTAGTGGAAAGGGTTACAGAGGCACATAATGGGCTCAGGGACTGAACCTAGAACCTGTACTTGAGGTCGATCTCGAACCCATTGTTGATGTGACGACTTATATTGAATTTTGTAACTGGACAGTCTTTGGTGAGGCATTCTCTATTGTTTTAGGAGCTCTTACAATGTTGTGTGTGGATAGAATTGCAATTTTTGGATCATTTTCCTGTGCTAAGGATATTCGTACACTTTCTAGCGTGATCGTATTTACATGTTTCACTCGTTCTTCCCGTTATTCTGTGTTTTACATATTCCCCATTTGTAGTGTTGACAGTTTGGGGGTTCTTGTTTTTTTTTCTCTTGGCTTGACCTAGCAGTATTGGCGTGTTACCTAGCAGTAAAATAGGTACCTGGGTGTTAGTCAGCTGTCACGGGCTGCTTCCTGGGGGTGGAGGCCTGGTCGAGAACCGGACCGCGGGACACTAAAAAGCCCCGAAATCATCTCAAGATAACCTTGACATTGAGCCCAGCGCCCCTGGCAGTCAGCCCGACTACAATATGTATTTACCAGAGTTTTTTATTTAATTTACATATAATTTAAATTTAATTTACATAAACGTGGACAACAATATGTAGTTTTTTTGAGTGTCAGACGATGACTACACCATGAAATTTGTCCAGCCAATCCTCCTAAAATGAAAACTTAAAAAACACTTATTGTAACTTTTTGGTCGTTAGTATAAATATATCTTATCTTGAGAGGTTATCTTGAGATGATTTCGGGGCTTTTAGTGTCCCCGCGGCCCGGTCCTCGACCAGGCCTCCACCCCCAGGAAGCAGCCCGTGACAGCTGACTAACTCCCAGGTACCTATTTACTGCTAGGTAACAGGGGCATTCAGGGTGAAAGAAACTTTGCCCGTTTGTTTCTGCCTCGTGCGGGAATCGAACCCGCGCCACAGAATTACGAGTCCTGCGCGCTATCCACCAGGCTACGAGGCCCCCAACGTGATGGGCCAATAGAAAGTAGACTGGTAGTAGTAAATTTGGACCAATCGGAAAACTAGTTTTTATATCGGTAATAAAACCCTAACCATCCTAGGCCTAATAGACGCTATCTGAGACCTAATATAGTACACATATGTACTATGCTAGGCCTAGGGAATATTTACGCTTGGTTTTTAATATATTTTTTTTCCTCTCGACTATTTTAAATAGTACAAAAAGTGACTTACTGGTGGTTCGTAATTAGATAGTGGTGCGATCGATCGCCTAGTTCGGTCGACGGTACTCCCAAAGTGCTGTCTAAACAGGAGGATGACATGATTTTATATGGCGTGTGTTTATGATATCATGTGTGTATGATATCATGTGTGTTTATGATATCATGTGTGTATGATATCATGTGTGTTTATGATATCATGTGTGTATGATATCATGTGTGTTTATATCATGTGTATGATATCATGTGTTAATGATATCATGTGTGTTAATGATATCATGTGTGTTTATATCATGTGTGTTTATGATATGATGTGTGTTTGATATCCTGTGTGTTTATGATATCATATGCGTGATGTGGCGCAGGCGTATGTATGATTGCCTTTGTGGGCGGGCGTGTATTTTAACTAGCACGGGCGTGCGTGTTGGTGCGGGCGTGTACGTGTGCAAACGGGAGGCGTGTTTGATGTAGATGATATCGTAGGTGTCACGGGGGGTGGGATGGTGGGCTAGCTGCAAGCACGGGGGGAGAATATAGCAGGCCCAAGGAGCGTTATCTAGATTGTGTATCTGGGCCAGCTGGGAGGGCCCTTTCTTCCACCTATTCTACAACCCCACCCCGCCCACTTCTGCCTCTTCTCTTGTGGTTACTTGCTTAGTTGATATTGACCATCTGTTGTGGGGCTCTGCTTCCACTTTCTCTGCTTTTTCTGTTCGCTTTCTCTCTCTCTGTCTGTCTCTCTCTCTCTCTCTCTCCCTGTCTCTCTCTGTCTCTCTCTCTCTCTGTCTCTCTCTCTCTCTGTCTCTCTCTCTCTCTCTCTCTCTCTCTCTCTCTGTCTCTCTCTCTCTCTCTCTCTCTCTCTCTCTCTCTCTCTCTCTCTCTCTCTCTCTCTCTCTCTCTCTCTCTCTCTCTCTCTCTCTCTCTCTCCCTGTCTCTCTCTGTCTCTCTCTCTCTCTGTCTCTCTCTCTCTCTGTCTCTCTCTCTCTCTCTCTCTCTCTCTCTCTCTCTCTCTCTCTCTCTCTCTCTCTCTCTCTCTCTCTCTCTCTCTCTCTCTCTCTCTCTCTCTCTCTCCCTCTCTCGGAATATGTAGAGAATATAAAAGAAGAAAAATGGTTTTGCGAACGAATGAGGGATAGCAATCGAGGGAGGATAGGGAGCGGACACAGGGGAAGGGGAGGGGGGGGGGGTGTCGAGGAGCGAGGGGGAGGGGGATAGGAGGAGAGGATAGATCACACGGTGGAGCAACAGTGTGGTGTGGACAAGAGACACTCTCTCAGACACGGGTAAATATACTCCAGTAATGTTGCCACTTTTCCTCTCCAGCGACAAGTCAATGGCGGGTAATGCTGGGATTACTGTGGGTGTCTAGGACCTCTGACCGTGGGAGGAGTGGGGACAGTGGGAGGGAGGGAGGGAAAGCACCGGGAAAGTGGAAGGGAAGGGAGCATGGAAAGGAGAATATAGAGAGATGATGTTGGCTAAGGAATTGTAATAAAGCTGTAGATATCAGGTGTGGGAGGAGTAAGATTTGGAACGAGAGAGGACAGGTGGGAGATGGGAGGGAAGAAGAGATGACAGGTAAGGAAAGGGGAAGAGAAGAGGTGGAGGGAAGGGAGAGATGGGATGGGTGAGGAAACGGAAGGCGAGAGATAAGAGAGAATGATAAGTGTTTTGAAAGAGAAAAGTTGACACTGTTTCAAAGATTGGCATTGACTGAGTGATTGGCGATGGCTGAGTGATTGGCGATGGCTGACTGAGTGGATGGGCCGGATGTAAATTAAATATTGAAGGGGAAGAATTGGTCGTCTGATCAACCAGGCTGTTGAACACGGCTGCTCGCAGCCTGACGCGAGAGTCACGGCCTGGTTGATCAGGTTTTCTTTGGAGGTGTTTATCAAGTTCTCTCTTGAACACTGTGAGGGGTCGGCCAGTTATGTCCCTTATGTGTAGTTGAAGCGTGTTGAACAGTCTCGGGCCTCTGATGTTGATAGTTCTCTCTTGAACACTGTGAGGGGTCGGCCAGTTATGCCCCTTATGTGTAGTGGAAGCGTGTTGAACAGTCTCGGGCCTCTGATGTTGATAGTTCTCTCTTGAACACTGTGAGGGGTCGGCCAGTTATGTCCCTTATGTGTAGTGGAAGCGTGTTGAACAGTCTCGGGCCTCTGATGTTGATAGTTCTCTCTTGAACACTGTGAGGGGTCGGCCAGTTGTCCCTTATGTGTAGTGGAAGCGTGTTGAACAGTCTCGGACCTCTGATGTTGATAGTTCTCTCTCAGAGTACCTGTTGCACCTCTGCTCTTCAACGGGGGTATTCTGCACATCCTGCCATGCCTCCTGGTCTCATCTGCTGTAAGGTGCTGAGGAAAGGGAGAGAAAATAAGGAGAGGGGAGAGGCGGAAAGGATGGAATTGCTGTCAAATAATACACACACACACACACACACACACACACACACACACACACACACACACACACACACACACACACACACACACACACACACACACACACACGCTATAGGCTGCATTAGTCTCTCACTCGTGCGATGAAGCCTACATCATATCAGTACATAGGTCTCATCTCTACATGGCCGTCACAATAATAACAGTAAATAATACACTTTATTGAGTGATGCATCAAATGAACAAGGCAGCGTCTGGGATGCTCTCGGACGCAGGTTCGAATCCTCGTCACGGCCCTTGTGGATTTGTTCATAAGTTACACAATACTGAGCTACAACATTTCTCACACAAGACATGGCCCCAGTCTTTAACTAACTATAGGGAGCAGTAACGAAGATATAGTGATGCTATATGAGCTATGTGTGCTATATGAGTTATGTGAATGAAAACGCATCCTCAGCAAGATTAATATAATGTTTAACTCTCTATAATGAGGACAAATCTTGAGTTAGTACAATATGTACTTAATAATAAGACGGGTGAAGTGATGATACAACATCCTAAATGCAATATATATATATATATATATATATATATATATATATATATATATATTATATATATATATATATATATCAATTAAATTTTTATAAGAAGTCCTCGTGGCGCAGTCGTATCACACTCGCCCCGCAAGTGATCTGGCCTGTGTTCGTATCCTGGCCGGGGAGGATTGACTGGGCGCCAATCCTTAACAGTACACCTCTGCTCACCATGCAGTAAATGGGCACCTGGTTGCTAAACAATTTTTTGTTATATGACAAAGAGTGCTGGGAAGACGGGACACCACGAGCGTAGCTCTCATCCTGTAACTACACTTAGGTAATTACACTTAGGTAATTACACACACACACACACACACACACACACACACACACACACACACACACACACACACACACACACACACACACACACACACACACACACACACACATATTCACCTCACCAACTCAATCAACCACCCCTCGCACAGGCCCAGTAAGTGAAATCCGGCGAAGCATCTCCGTAGAGTTACATCCATCGCCGCCTCGACTGAAATTCTCAGTCCACACTCATAAGTTTTGCTGCTCAGGTTTTCGCTCACAAGGAAACGAAGGTCGGGACGTAGAGTGATGCATATTTGGAAATACTGAACGTTATCCCATTTTTTTTGAGTGGGGGAAGAGAGAGGGGGGAATACATAAACATTATTATTTTGTTTTTCAAGGCTGATGATTATGGGCGCTGGGGTAGATGTAGCCATTTACTCCAAATTAAAAATATGTATGTTAATTGGTAGATATGATAAAGTAGATAGTGTAGGTGTAACAAGGGTTTGTAATATAATATAGCAGACGTCCAAATTGTCTTGCAAGTCCTAAATTGAGGGTCTGTCATCGCTCTGTCTTGCCCCCGGCAGCCAGGGCCTCTTTCCCAGTTGGATGCCTTCATTGTCCTAAATTCTGGCGTCCTCAAAGAGGCCTTCCGCCCCCCTGGAGTTTAGCATTGTAGGATGTCAACATTGTGTCGGCCCTTCGTCGGTATTCTGTAGGAGGTGCCTGGCCCTTGGACGGGCTGGGTGTGGTGGGTGTGGCTCCGTCTGGGGCCTGGTGGGTGTGGCTCTGTCTGGGGTCTGGTGGGGTGTGGCTCTGTCTGGGGCCTGGTGGGGTGTGGCTCTGTCTGGGGCCTGGTGGGGTGTGGCTCTGTCTGGGGCCTGGTGGGGTGTGGCTCTGTCTGGGGTCTGGTGGGGTGTGACTCTGTCTGGGGTCTGGTGGGGTGTGGCTCTGTCTGGGGCCTGGTGGGTGTGGCTCTGTCTGGGGTCTGGTGGGGTGTGGCTCTGTCTGGGGTCTGGTGGGGTGTGGCTCTGTCTGGGCCTGGTGGGTGTGGCTCTGTCTGGGGCCTGGTGGGGTGTGACTCTGTCTAGGGGGCCACCGTCCCCCCAGATGTGGGTAACTTGGTCGAAGTTATCCTCCCTGGCAGCGACTGGTTAGCGGTCTAGGGGTAGGAATGTGGTCAATTACCAGCCCGCTCATGGGTCCTATCTACTCCATCCAGCCTGTTCCTACTCGCGCTTCGCATCTAAACACCCCCCCCCCAGTTACCCCACCCTGTAGTTGAAAGCTCAGTAATCCCCTACAGGGGATGTAGTGTATCGGGTCTCGAACCCAGAGGAACAACCAAGGCTCATGAATTAAACTACATAATTTGATATCTGAAGTACATCAAAATATTCCTCCATGAGTCTGGACTTCTCAGGCACTCACTACCAACCGTGGGGGGGGGGGGGGGTCACACTAAAGGTGTGGAAAGCCACACTAAAGGTGTAGAAAGCCACACTAAAGGCACACTACACCTAGAAATCACACTAGTGTGATGCATCGTCCGGGATGCTCTCGGATGTAGGTTCGAATCCTCGTCACGGCCCTTGTGGATTTGTTCCACCCTAAAGGTGTGGAGAGCCACACCACAGGCGAGGATTATATAAATTGAATTCACTGATTATTACGTAATGATTACTGGGGGACCTAATTTCTTAATTAGATTCAACCACTTAAGGGCATCGCTTGAGCTCTGCGTTCAGGTTTGAGTGGGGGGGGGGGCGGGGCGGGGGGGGGGTGAAGGCAGGGGGATTGATGGGGGGGGGAGGAGTAGGCAGAAGGGGGGGAAGGGGGGGGGTTGATGGTGGGGGGAAGGGGGTGGTTGATGGTGTGGGGGAAGGGGGGGGTTGATGGTGTGGGGGAAGGGGGGGGTTGATGGTGTGGGGGAAGGGGGGGGTTGATGGTGTGAGGGAAGGGGGGGGTTAATGGTGTGGGGGAAGGGGGGGGTTGATGGTGTGGGGGAAGGGGGTCTAACTTGATCAGGCAAGTTTGTGACCAGACCCGAGACACTTCAAACCCCTTGGCTCGACTTTGATGACTTTTTACTGAAGGCGGATGACTCCCCCTGCCCCCCCCCATTCCATCCCCCCCCCTCCACCACCCCCCCCACCTACCCCTCCACCACCCCCCACCTACCCCTCCCTCCACCCCCCACCTACCCCCTCCCTCCACCCCTCCGCGCCCTCCACCCCCCTCTAGCCTTTCCATTCCTGTCTGTCCCACTCCTCCTCTATCTCCATCATCACTTCCATCTTCATCAATTCCTCCATCATCCATTTCATGTCCTCTTCCACTTTCGTCCATTCCATCTGCCTCTGTCCCATCACGTTAGAGGTCCGGTCGTGTCGTATGGGATGGGGAGACGAATAGAGTGTATGGAAGAGTAACCAAATAACCTGAAGAACAATGATAAGAGACTGCAGAGAGAGAGAGAGAGAGAGAGAGAGAGAGAGAGAGAGAGAGAGAGAGGATGGGAAGGGAGAAATTACTGGGGAAGGTTTTAGTAAGATATAAATTTGGCGATATATCAATATAGTCCCATATAGGACACCTGTTAATATAAGGAATCATTCCAGGCCTATTTCTGTTGTCTAGTCAAACAGGTGCATGCAACAGTGTGCAACAGAGAACAACGGCGACAGATGCACACCATTCACATCAATACAAGTTGATTGAGCAGTTGAAAGGAGGCCCGATAGAGGGCCCCTCGGCTGTGTTATGGTAGGTGGAGGCGGCCGGATATGTGTCCCTTATTCCGAACAAACGCGTTATATCCGGCCTCAGACCCCGCCTTTCCTTCTATCTTGGAGACGTCAGTTGTTGATAATTACGTCATAAATCCCAAATCCCTGTGATTCCCTTCTTCCCCCGTCTCTCTATTTGCAGGTTTGATCCGGCTCCAGCCTCGCACAAAGGCACTTTCGACCTTAAGCGCTGGGATTTAGGGCCGGTTTCTGGTGCTGGCTTCGCGTTCAGTTCAATCCCGCCATTTCGACCCTAATGTCTTATGCCCGTAGTGGCGATGTTTGCTTAGCGGGAGACGGGTTGAGATTGAGGGCGTGTGTGTGTGTGTGTGTGTGTGTGTGTGTGTGTGTGTGTGTGTGTGTGTGTGTGTGTGTATTCACCTAGTTGTGTTTGCGGGGGTTGAGCTTTGCTCTTTCGGCCCGCCTCTCAACTGTCAATCAACTGTTTTACTATTATTTTTTTCTCACACACACACACACACACACTTCAGGAAGCAGCCCGTGACAGCTGACTAACACCCAGGTACCTATTTACTGCTAAGTAACAGGGGGCATTCAGGGTGAAAGAAACTTTGCCCATTTGTTTCAGCCTCGTGCGGGAATCGAACCCGCACCACAGAATTACGAGTCCTTCGCGCTATCCACCAGGCTACGAGGCCCCTGGGGAAGTGTGTGTGTGTGTGTGTGTGTGTGTGTGTGTGTGTGTGTGTGTGTGTGTGTGTGTGTGTGTGTGTGTGTGTGTGTGTGTGTGTGATGGTGTATGTTTTGCCATTCTCGCACCTATGTCCATTGAGTTTAGAGGTGGTGTTTCCAGAGAGTGGAAGTTTTTCTTAGTTTCTTCAGCGAAGAACTTCCCAGATCTTTTACATCTGGTTCTTCTTACAGGGGCCTGTGGCTGAGTGGACAGCACTCGGGGCTCGTATTCCTAGGGACCGGGGATCTATCCCCAGGCAATGGGGGAAACAAAAGACCAGAATTTCTTTCAATCTGATACCCCTGTTACCTAGCAGTAAATAGGTACCTGGGAGTTAGACGGCTGTTACGGGCTGCTTCCTGGGGGTGTGTGAAAAAAAGAAAAAAGTTGATTGATTGATAGTTGAGAGGCGGAACCAAAGAGCCAGACCTCAACCCCCGCAAGCACAATTAGGTGAATAGAATTAGGTGAATACAACTAGGTGAATACAACTAGGTGAATATATATTGCTTTCCTTCCAAGTCAAGCCTGGCCTCAGGCTGGGCTCAGGGAGTAGAAGAACTCCCAGAACCCTCTCCAGGTAGTGAATATAAGGTCGATATTTATGTAAATATTTAATGCATTTCCTGCCCTAGGATCGATGTCGTTGATATGGTATTTCCACTTTAAAAACAGATGGACATCTTCATGAACCAGACATCAACAGTCTTTCACTGAGCAGCGGACAGCGACAAGATGGTCAAGTGAGAAATTCTAATTACTTTGGTAAAGTAAAATCGAACGATCTTCAGATAGGAACAAATCCACAAGGTCCGTGACGAGGATTCGAACCTGCGTCCGAGAGCATCCCAGACGCCGCCTTAATCGACTGAGCTACGACATGGTCAAAAGGAGTTGAAACCGAAGTTCTTCTTGTTCATTTGATGCATCACGCAATTGTGATTTCTGTGTGTGGTCTTCAGAGGAGTGCAGGACAGTCACATCTCGTGGAATGGAGACGTCAAGCCTGGCGTCGAGCCGGGCTTGGCTAGTAGAACAACTCTCAGAACCCCATCCAGGTACAATCCAGGAGTGAAGGAACTCTCAGGAGAAAGCACCAAGCCATTACGACTACATAGCACTTGGAAGGGATCAGGATAATGATTTGGGATGGGACGGGGGGGGGGGGGAGGAATGGTGCCCAAGCATGGTGAGAAGAATAAGATCTTGGATCATATCTTGGATATATCTTAGATAAGATCTTGTCATAAGGCTGAACAACGTGAAAATAACTCCAATAAAACTAAACAATGGATTATGAGAGCATTCAGTATAAGGGATTCAACACCAATAATAGTCGTCTCCAGGTGCTGTGTCTTGAGGAATACCGATCCTTCTTCGCACCCCCATTAAGGTAGGCGAGATGTTAGAGCTAAATATACAAAGCTATCATTTACCTTTGAATCATTGAAACCCATAAACTACCTGTAACGCCTGAAAGGACTTAGAGTCTGTGTATTCCTTGGAACTGAGCCGTGAGAGAGATCGAATACACTTGAAACATACTGGAAGGTCAGATTCCAACCCTACACGGCAAAATTACAAACACACTGAAGTGAGGAATGTGATGGGAAGTGTGTGGGGGGGGGGGAGGAAGGATTGCTGTATGATATCCTCCAATCCAGCTTCAAATCATCCACTGTTAATCTATAGATAACTCACAGGAAATATAGCTTTGTGACTTAACTGGATCGTGGACTTTATTCCTAAAGAATGGAACACTTAGACTTTGAGAGTGAGAGGGCAAGAGAGGGATAGATGGATAGAGCGATGGATGGATGGGATATATGTGGAAGGACTTTGGCTTTCATCTATTTCCATCCTAATGTGTGGTGGGTATAAGGGTTATATTCTTTAGTGTCAATTTATATCATTTTCCTACTTAACTGCTCATTTGGAGAGAAATACATAAGCGATAGTGTAGATTGCACGACGATAATGGATAACTGATAATGTAGTCTCGCCTCAAGGAACAGGTGACATAGAGGTGGTATTTGAGGACCGTCGCGCGCGGGGATGGGGCCGCAATGATTGGTTTGGCTGGCCTGGAGATGAGGTTGATTGGGCAGTTGGCGGAGGCGGTGATTCGAACGCAGGTGCTGCTAGAATTGACCGCCAGTTTAATAGTCTAGGCAGTAGGCCTACATGGGGAGATTGTTTTGGGAATAGATCTTATTCTATCCTTAGTTCTTGAAGTCAGTTTAATGTCCTCGTTTTTTGACGTATTGAAGTAAATGGAATTTGTTCATTATTTGATTTTGGGGTCATTAGCGAAGGATGAGAGTATTGTTGTTGTATTGTCTGTTGTATTCCAGTGTATGTCTTGTATGCGTGTGTGGTTCAGTATGGGCTGTAATTGGTGGATTTTGTTCAATTTACTGTTCTCTTTGTCATTCGTGCAAGCAATGTTTCCTTCTAATGCTTTTGTAATGTTGTGATTCAGAGGTTGTGGAAGACTCAACTTGTGTGTGTGTGTGTGTGTGTGTGTGTGTGTGTGTGTGTGTGTGTGTGTGTTATTAAAGCCGTGTTGATTAGTGGGGTTGTACGACTCGTGGGGTTGTACGACTCGAGGGGTTGTACGACTCGAGGGGTTGTACGACTCGTGGGGTTGTACGACTCGAGGGGTTGTACGACTCGTGGGGTTGTACGACTCGAGGGGTTGTACGACTCGTGGGGTTGTACGACTCAAGGGGTTGTACGACTCAAGGGGTTGTACGACTCGAGGGGTTGTACGACTCGTGGGGTTGTACGACTCGAGGGGTTGTACGACTCGTGGGGTTGTACGACTCGTGGGGCTGTACGACTCGAGGGGTTGTACGACTCAAGGGGTTGTACGACTCGAGGGGCTGTACGACTCGAGGGGTTGTACGACTCGTGGGGTTGTACGACTCGTGGGGTTGTACGACTCGTGGGGTTGTACGACTCGAGGGGTTGTACGACTCGTGGGGTTGTACGACTCGTGGGGTTGTACGACTCGAGGGGTTGTACGACTCGAGGGGTTGTACGACTCGTGGGGCTGTACGACTCGAGGGGCTGTACGACTCGAGGGGTTGTACGACTCGAGGGGCTGTACGACTCGTGGGGTTGTACGACTCGTGGGGTTGTACGACTCGTGGGGTTGTACGACTCGTGGGGTTGTACGACTCGTGGGGTTGTACGACTCGAGGGGTTGTACGACTCGTGGGGTTGTACGACTCGTGGGGTTGTACGACTCGAGGGGTTGTACGACTCGTGGGGTTGTACGACTCGTGGGGTTGTACGACTCGAGGGGTTGTACGACTCGTGGGGTTGTACGACTCGTGGGGTTGTACGACTCGAGGGGTTGTACGACTCGTGGGGTTGTACGACTCGTGGGGTTGTACGACTCGAGGGGCTGTACGACTCGTGGGGTTGTACGACTCGAGGGGCTGTACGACTCGAGGGGTTGTACGACTCGAGGGGTTGTACGACTCGTGGGGTTGTACGACTCGAGGGGTTGTACGACTCGAGGGGCTGTACGACTCGAGGGGCTGTACGACTCGAGGGGTTGTACGACTCGTGGGGTTGTACGACTCGAGGGGTTGTACGACTCGTGGGGTTGTACGACTCGAGGGGTTGTACGACTCGTGGGGTTGTACGACTCAAGGGGTTGTACGACTCAAGGGGTTGTACGACTCGAGGGGTTGTACGACTCGTGGGGTTGTACGACTCGAGGGGTTGTACGACTCGTGGGGTTGTACGACTCGTGGGGCTGTACGACTCGAGGGGTTGTACGACTCAAGGGGTTGTACGACTCGAGGGGCTGTACGACTCGAGGGGTTGTACGACTCGTGGGGTTGTACGACTCGTGGGGTTGTACGACTCGTGGGGTTGTACGACTCGAGGGGTTGTACGACTCGTGGGGTTGTACGACTCGTGGGGTTGTACGACTCGAGGGGTTGTACGACTCGAGGGGTTGTACGACTCGTGGGGCTGTACGACTCGAGGGGCTGTACGACTCGAGGGGTTGTACGACTCGTGGGGTTGTACGACTCGTGGGGTTGTACGACTCGTGGGGTTGTACGACTCGTGGGGTTGTACGACTCGAGGGGTTGTACGACTCGTGGGGTTGTACGACTCGAGGGGTTGTACGACTCGTGGGGTTGTACGACTCGTGGGGTTGTACGACTCGAGGGGTTGTACGACTCGTGGGGTTGTACGACTCGTGGGGTTGTACGACTCGAGGGGTTGTACGACTCGTGGGGTTGTACGACTCGTGGGGTTGTACGACTCGAGGGGCTGTACGACTCGTGGGGTTGTACGACTTGTGGGGCTGTACGACTCGTGGGGTTGTACGACTCGTGGGGTTGTACGACTCGAGGGGTTGTACGACTCGTGGGGTTGTACGACTCAAGGGGTTGTACGACTCAAGGGGTTGTACGACTCGAGGGGTTGTACGACTCGTGGGGTTGTACGACTCGAGGGGTTGTACGACTCGTGGGGTTGTACGACTCGTGGGGCTGTACGACTCGAGGGGTTGTACGACTCAAGGGGTTGTACGACTCGAGGGGCTGTACGACTCGAGGGGTTGTACGACTCGTGGGGTTGTACGACTCGTGGGGTTGTACGACTCGTGGGGTTGTACGACTCGAGGGGTTGTACGACTCGTGGGGTTGTACGACTCGTGGGGTTGTACGACTCGAGGGGTTGTACGACTCGAGGGGTTGTACGACTCGTGGGGCTGTACGACTCGAGGGGCTGTACGACTCGTGGGGTTGTACGACTCGTGGGGTTGTACGACTCGTGGGGTTGTACGACTCGTGGGGTTGTACGACTCGTGGGGTTGTACGACTCGAGGGGTTGTACGACTCGTGGGGTTGTACGACTCGAGGGGTTGTACGACTCGTGGGGTTGTACGACTCGTGGGGTTGTACGACTCGAGGGGTTGTACGACTCGTGGGGTTGTACGACTCGTGGGGTTGTACGACTCGAGGGGTTGTACGACTCGTGGGGTTGTACGACTCGTGGGGTTGTACGACTCGAGGGGCTGTACGACTCGTGGGGTTGTACGACTTGTGGGGCTGTACGACTCGTGGGGTTGTACGACTCGTGGGGTTGTACGACTCGAGGGGTTGTACGACTCGTGGGGTTGTACGACTCGTGGGGCTGTACGACTCGTGGGGCTGTACGACTCGTGGGGCTGTACGACTCGTGGGGCTGTACGACTCGTGGGGCTGTACAATATATATATATATATATATATATATATATATATATATATATATATATATATATATATATATATTGCTCCCTGGCAACTAGTGGGGCACTCGGCACCTAATTATATGCAAATTTTATGCATTTTATGACTCGGTCCCATTGAGATTCGAGGCTTTGATCAGCGTCTGGAAGGGTTGGGTGGGCCTTGGGAGGGTATGACGCCAGGAAGTGCTGTCGCTTCCGGGTGCAGGTGGAGGGGGACCTTGAGGGGGAGCTGAACCTTCGTGGAGTAGTAGCTTGAGGGGGAGCTGGACCTTCGTGGAGTAGTAGCTTGAGGGGGAGCTGGACCTTCGTGGAGTAGTAGCTTGAGGGGGAGCTGGACCTTCGTGGAGTAGTAGCTTGAGGGGGAGCTGGACCTTCGTGGAGTAGTAGCTTGAGGGGGAGCTGGACCTTCGTGGAGTAGTAGCTTGAGGGGGAGCTGGACCTTCGTGGAGTAGTAGCTTGAGGGGGTTTTGGACCTTCGTGGAGTAGTAGCTTGAGGGGGAGCTGAACCTTCGTGGAGTAGTAGCTTGAGGGGGAGCTGGACCTTCGTGGAGTAGTAGCTTGACCTTCGTCACTCCCCAGCACCTATACTCCTCACCAAGCTCTCTAATCTCACACTCCCCCCAACGCCAGTACAAAATCGCCAGTACTCCCCCACGCCCCCAACGCCAGTACTCCCCCACGCCCCCAACGCCAGTACTCCCCCACGCCCCCAACGCCAGTATTCCCCCACGCCCCCAACGCCAGTACTCCCCCACGCCCCCAACGCCAGTACTCCCCCACGCCCCCAACGCCCCCCACTCCCCCACGCCCCCAACGCCAGTACTCCCCCCACGCCCCCAACGCCAGTACTCCCCCACGCCCCCAACGCCAGTACTCCCCCACGCCCCCAACGCCAGTACTCCCCCACGCCCCCAACGCCAGTACTCCCCCACGCCCCCCAACGCCAGTACTCCCCCACGCCCCCAACGCCAGTACTCCCCCACGCCCCCAACGCCAGTACTCCCCCACGCCCCCAACGCCAGTACTCCCCCACGCCCCCAACGCCAGTACTCCCCCACGCCCCCAACGCCAGTACTCCCCCACGCCCCCAACGCCAGTACTCCCCCACGCCCCCAACGCCAGTACTCCCCCACGCCCCCAACGCCAGTACTCCCCCACGCCCCCAACGCCAGTACTCCCCCACGCCCCCAACGCCAGTACTCCCCCACGCCCCCAACGCCAGTACTCCCCCACGCCCCCAACGCCAGTACTCCCCCACGCCCCCAACGCCAGTACTCCCCCACGCCCCCAACGCCAGTACTCCCCCACGCCCCCAACGCCAGTACTCCCCCACGCCCCCAACGCCAGTACTCCCCCACGCCCCCAACGCCAGTACTCCCCCCACGCCCCCAACGCCAGTACTCCCCCACGCCCCCAACGCCAGTACTCCCCCACGCCCCCAACGCCAGTACTCCCCCACGCCCCCAACGCCAGTACTCCCCCACGCCCCCAACGCCAGTACTCCCCCACGCCCCCAACGCCAGTACTCCCCCACGCCCCCAACGCCAGTACTCCCCCCACGCCCCCAACGCCAGTACTCCCCCACGCCCCCAACGCCAGTACTCCCCCACGCCCCCAACGCCAGTACTCCCCCCACGCCCCCAACGCCAGTACTCCCCCACGCCCCCAACGCCAGTACTCCCCCACGCCCCCAACGCCAGTACTCCCCCACGCCCCCAAAGCCCCCCACTCCCCCACGCCCCCAACGCCCCCCACTCCCCCACGCCCCCAACGCCCCCCACTCCCCCACAGTATGACTAACAGTAACCAGGACTGCAATTTGTTCCTTTATCAAGAACAAATTTTAAAATGCAGGAACTAGTTCGAGGCAGCCCCTTCTAACCCTGTCTCCCCTCATTTACCCCTATTCTATCCTATCCCTTTTCCCCTCTCTTCTGTTCACCCCCCCCCCCTCCTCTCTCTTGTTCCTCTTCTCCCTCTTTACCTCCACTCCTTTCACCTCTTTAATGATTCTCTCTTTATTGCTTCCTTGCTCCTCTTGCTGTTTTCTCCTCTATTCTCATTGCCTGTTTTCTTTGTCATTCTTCTGTTTTTTGACACCTTGCGCTCTCTGTCTGTCTGTCTGTCTGTCTGTCTGTCTGTCTGTCTGTCTGTCTGTCTGTCTGTCTGTCTGTCTCTCTGTCTCTCTGTCTCTCTCTCTCTCTCTCTCTCTGTCTGTCTGTCTGTCTGTCTGTCTGTCTGTCTGTCTGTCTGTCTGTCTGTCTGTCTCTCTCTCTCTCTCTCTCTCTCTCTCTCTCTCTCTCTCTCTCTCTCTCTCTCTCTCTCTCTCTCTCTCTCTCTCTGTCTCTGTCTCTCTCTCTCTCTCTCTCTCTCTCTCTCTCTCTCTCTCTCTCTCTCTCTCTCTCTCTCTCTCTCTCTCTCTCTCTCTCTCTCTCTCTACCGTTTCTGACTACAATTCCCGCTCTAATTCTAACCTTTCCATTCCCCCTTCCTTTGGCTCTCATCCCTGTCACTCTTTTCGTTCTCTATCTGCCATTTATTCTCACTCTCTACCTTCAATTTCCACTCTCACTATTTACACTACTACCATCTTTTCCTCCGTCTATTCCTCTCCCACTTTCTTCTCCACCCCCTTCCCTACTTCCATATAGCCACCGTTTTTCTTCCAAGACCACTACCCCCCCCCCAGTCCTTCCCATCCCATCCCTTCCTTTCTATTTCTCTCCCCCCACCCTCTCCCTCCTCTCCCAGTGGACCAGCAGTCAGTTATCAGTAGTAATATCGCTGGCAGAATCTGATACTGAAACTGATCCCATTTCTATGTAAAGTAAGCATTCCCAGGAGGAGCTGCCTGCCAGTCTCTCTTGACTTGTCTCCTCATGGTGGGGCTGGTAGGTGGGTAGGGAGTAGGGGGTGGGTTGGGGGAGGGAGGGAGTAGGGGGGGTGGGTTGGAGGAGGGAGGGAGGGAGTAGGGGGGTGGGTTGGGGGAGGGAGGGAGGGAGTAGGGGGGTGGGTTGGGGGAGGGAGGGAGGGAGTAGGGGGGTGGGTTGGGGGAGGGAGGGAGGGAGTAGGGGGGTGGGTTGGGGGGAGCAAGGAGGGAGATTGATATTTTTATGAGAAAATTAGATTGTTTTCTTCAAGGAGTGCCGGACCAACCGGGCTGTGGTGGGTATGTGGGCCTGCGGGCCGCTCCAAGCAACAGCCTGGTGGACCAAACTCTCACAAGTCAAGCCTGGCCTGCGGGCCGCTCCAAGCAACAGCCTGGTGGACCAAACTCTCACAAGTCAAGCCTGGCCTCGGGCCGCTCCAAGCAACAGCCTGGTGGACCAAACTCTCACAAGTCAAGCCTGGCCTCGGGCCGCTCCAAGCAACAGCCTGGTGGACCAAACTCTCACAAGTCAAGCCTGGCTTCGGGCCGCTCCAAGCAACAGCCTGGTGGACTAAACTCTCACAAGTCAAGCCTGGCCTCGGGCCGCTCCAAGCAACAGCCTGGTGGACCAAACTCTCACAAGTCAAGCCTGGCCTCGGGCCGCTCCAAGCAACAGCCTGGTGGACCAAACTCTCACAAGTCAAGCCTGGCCTCGGGCCGCTCCAAGCAACAGCCTGGTGGACCAAACTCTCACAAGTCAAGCCTGGCCTCGGGCCGCTCCAAGCAACAGCCTGGTGGACCAAACTCTCACAAGTCAAGCCTGGCCTCGGGCCGCTCCAAGCAACAGCCTGGTGGACCAAACTCTCACAAGTCAAGCCTGGCCTCGGGCCGCTCCAAGGAACAGCCTGGTGGACCAAACTCTCACAAGTCAAGCCTGGCCTCGGGCCGCTCCAAGCAACAGCCTGGTGGACCAAACTCTCACAAGTCAAGCCTGGCCTCGGGCCGCTCCAAGCAACAGCCTGGTGGACCAAACTCTCACAAGTCAAGCCTGGCCTCGGGCCGCTCCAAGCAACAGCCTGGTGGACCAAACTCTCACAAGTCAAGCCTGGCCTCGGGCCGGGCTTGGGGAGTAGAACAACTCCCAGAACCCCATCAACCAGGTATGTGTGAACGGGAACGAGACTGTTTGCAAGGGAAGGGGAGCCTTAAAGCTGGGGAAGTAGTGGCTTGTAGGAGGGGAAGGGGGGATGAAGGAAGGGGGAAAGGGGGATGCTAGTAAGGAATGGAGGATGGGAGGGAGGGGAAGGTTGCGTCTTGACCTGGTGCCAGATTCACGATCACTTACGAACCTGTACACCTTTTCTCAATCTTTGGCGGCTTTGTTTACAATTATTAAACAGTTAATGAGCTCCGAAGCACCAGGAGGCTGTTTATAACAATAACAACAGTTGATTAGGAATTGTTCATACTTGTAAGCTGTTTAATAAATGTAACCAAAGCCGTTAAAGATTGAGGAAAGATATATACGTTCGTAAGTGCTTGCGTAACCGCTTCGTGAATCTGCCCCCAGGGTTCCTGCCGTCTGTGTTCCAAGGGGTAAAATGCTTCCTTCCTCGTCTTGATCACTAATAATCAGACTTACGAACCTCTGGGAGCTTGAAAACATCTTCACAAAATCTCCCTTTATAAGTGAAACCTGATTTCCTAATGACATTTCCATAACCCTGGTTGATACCCGATCAACCAGGCTGTGACTCACGTCAAGCTGCGAGCAGCCGCGTCCAACAGCCTGTTTGACCAGTCCAGCAACCGGGAGGCCTGGTCGACGACCGGGCCGTGGGGACCCTAAGACCTGAAATAGTCTCAAGGTAACCTCAAGGGAAGGTGTGACGGTAACGCGATGGTGTTCAGCTGTTCAAAAGCTAGGGGTTTGGCCTTGTCACATATAGAAAAAAAATAGAAAATTCTGGAACTTCGTCTGTGGTAAGGTAAGGAGAAGACACACAAAACACAAGTAAATTTTAACAATGAAATTGTAATTACGTTAAAGAAATCAAAACATGAATAAAATGGACATACAAATTCGTATAATAAAATCAATCAAAGTAATAAGAATAATCAAAGGACAAAATGAAAAGTTACGTTAAGACAAATGAACAAATAACAAGTGTGAAACAGTATGTATGGCAAACAAAGTAAGTAGGTGCCGGAATATTGGCTTCAAGCTATCACTTCTCTTAGTACACGTAAGCCTGGGGCTTTAGTCTACCAACGAGACGTGTTAACCTGTCGAAAGCACGGGATATTCTGAAGACTGAGGTCGTGGCTGCCCCAGACATCAAGTAGTATGGTGGGTAGAGTGCAGTTGCAGCTAGACCGGCAGCCAATCAGCGATGAGCCGGCGACAAGACAGGTAGTTTGGCAGTTTGAGGTGGAGCAGGTGTTCCTGGCTGCATACGTTTTGCGCTCAGGCAAACCTTGCTGGTGTTGTCGTTGTTGGATTTTTCTTCCATAGTAGTTTTATATAGATGTTTATATCGACGTCTTTTGGAGGGAAGAGCAGGCTCAATCTCTTGAAGGAGATTATCGTCACAAAGGTAACCCGTCCAAACACTTTGACTGGACTGTAGAGCGACGGTCTCGCTTCATGCAGGTCGATGTTCAATCCCCGACCGTCCTCAAGTGGTTGGGCACCATTTCTTTTCCTTCGTCCCATCCCAAATCCTGACCCCTTCCCAGTGCTATATAGTCGTAATGGCTTGACTCTTTTGTCCTAATAGTTCCCTAGGTTCCCCTTTCCCCCAAATATTAGTACTTGTGTTATAAGTTTGACTTGATAAGTGGCATTAACTATGAACTAGGTCTTTATCTGGCTTCCGAAAGGCGTCAGAGAACTGTATTTTGTTATCATGTTTGTTTTGTTTGACTAAAATTGAAGTTGCTAAGTTATGACTCGGCTGTCCAGGTATGATACATGTTAAAATGGAAAGATTTAACGTTTTGTTCAGCCCCCAACCCGTTCTCGCACTTGCTTATAGTCAATATTTGGTTTATGAATAAGTGCATATGTGACATTAATTTATTGTGAATATTTGAGTTTACCTTGAAAAGCTGAATAGAAAACACCGACCTAACCTAACCTGCTTAGTATGTTAAGATATTACAATTAGTACTTAACATAGACCAGTATTAATATTACAGTTTTATAACAAAAATAAAACAAAAATAAAATATTTAAATGAATTTTAAAGTAACTCAGGATATTGTCAAATTTGGTATAAAATCTCTATTGTTTAATAAAACTGAGAGGAAGAGTTAGTGCCTTGGAAAAAATATGACATGTCATTTGTCACATATGTACTTATTTATAAGCGAAATATTGACTATAAGCAATAACTCATATATTTACTGTCTCGTGCGAGAGCGGGTTGCAGCTCCCCCCTGCTTACTCTCTCCTCCACTCCCCCTCTCTCCCCCTCTCCCCCACCCACCTCTCCCCAATTCCCTCTCTCCCCCACTCCCCCTCTCCTCATTTTCCATTTCAGCTTGAGCGCTGCATGAAGTCTGGGCTGCACCGCTGCAGATATCAAAGAAAGTTGCAACTGTATGTGTTGATTTGCTCAAGATGGGATGGTGAGTTTGGGCGGTGATGGTGATGGTAGCAGTGGTGATGGTGATAAGGGTTGGTGTGGGGGGATGGGAGGGTAACAGTGAAGGGCTGCAGTCTCCTCCTTTCCATTCCCTCTCCTTCACTATCCTCACATTAAGCTTACGCCTGTTTTTAAGTATCTCCCCCCCCCCACCTCCCCTACTTGCCTGGCCTCAGGCCGGGTTCGGAGGAGTAGGACAACTCTTGAAATCCTCTTCAGGTACGCCTTTCCCTTCTCTTTCACCTCCTTTCCCCTCTCCTTACATTCCTTCCTTCCCCCTCTCCTTTCACTCGCTTCCCCCTTCTCTGCCTGTACTTTTCCCCCCTTTCCCTAATTCCTTTTACTTTTACACCTTCCTAACTGCTTCTCTCACTACCAAACACCATCTTTCCTTTTGAGATTCCCCTTTCCCTTCACCCCCCCCCCTTCCCCTCCTCCTCCTCCTAAACCCCCACCACTTCCCCTCCACCCCTGTCTCCTCCCCCCCTAAGCCCACACCTACCCCCCCCCCTTCCCCTATCTTCCCCAACTGTGGCGTGTAAATATTACCGGAAGAGGATCCCATCGCATTACTGGGCCGTGATCCCCACTAATAGCGTTACGGGATCCTCCCCGCTCGGGGAAAATAAGAGATCAAGTACTGTTAGGACACATTGATGGGATAGAACAAGGTCTGGAGGGGCGTGGAGGGGGCAGGTGAAGGGGAATAGGGCGTTGAAGGGAACCCTGAGGGGTGAAGGGTGGAAGCGGAGACACTTTAGCGTGAAGGGATGGTTGTGGAAGAGAGAGAGAGAGGCACTGGGAAAGGGGAGAGCTTACAGCTAAACTTTGAACATTAAGCGGATGAGGGCAGAAGTCGCCAAATTGCTGCCAATTCGGGTTGTGGGTGAGCCAGTGGGCGGGACCGGTGGGACGGACCGGTGGGACGGACCGGTGGGACGGACCGGTGGGCCGGACCGGTGGGACGGACCGGTGGGACGGACCAGTGGGACGGACCGGTGGGCCGGACCGGTGGGACGGACCGGTGGGCCGGACCGGTGGGACGGACCGGTGGGACGGACCGGTGGGACGGACCGGTGGGACGGACCGGTGGGCCGGACCGGTGGGACGGACCGGTGGGACGGACCGGTGGGACGGACCGGTGGGCCGGACCGGTGGGACGGACCGGTGGGACGGACCGGTGGGCCGGACCGGTGGGCCGATCTGTGGATTTTTACCATTTGTTGCGAGGACTATTGGGACTGTCCTTATCAACAGTATTGCTATTGTTGCTCTTGCTTGAACCAGCAACGACGATGACTCGAGTACCGACAGGAGCAGCCTGTTGGCAGAGGTAATCCATTACCTCCAGACAACACCTGGATAACTATCTACATATTTGTGATGGTCTGAAAGCACATTACGGTCCCAATAATAGTCGACTTGTAAACTGGGAAACAATTTACAAGTAGACAGAGAGCAGACCTTTGTCCTAAACAGGAAAAAAAAAAAAAAGTTCTCAGGTTATAACTTTATTATATTATAAATTGCTTATTTAAAATATGAAATTATATCCTGAACTCGTTTTCTTTGAGACGTTCTGAAGAAAATGGTTGTCTGTAAAATAGATTCTAGGGAATATTCAAACAGTTTTTGAATTCCATATTTCAATTTTTTTTAAGACTAATACACTATATTAACGTACTGAAACCTAACTTAACCAAACCGAACCCTAACCT
>NC_091153.1:42745198-42785198 GCF_040958095.1 Procambarus clarkii | reverse complement strand
TGAGTGACCACAGTGTATTGAACTTTGAGTACCTGGTAGAGCTAGGACTTATCTCCCCCCAAAAAGAACTAGGAATCAAAAGGCTGGCATACCGAAAGGGGAATTATGAACAGATGAGAAGTTTCCTAAGTGAAATACCTTGGGACACAGACCTCAGAGACAAGTCTGTACAGGGTATGATGGACTATGTTACCCAAAAGTGTCAGGAGGCAGTAAACAGGTTCATCCCGGCCCAAAGGGAAAAATCCGAGAAGCAACAAAAGAATCCATGGTATAATAGGGCATGTATGGAAGCGAAGAAACTGAACAAGAAGGCGTGGAGGAACTTCCGGAATAACAGAACACCAGAAAGCAGGGAGAGATACCAGAGAACCAGGAATGAGTACGTCAGGGTGAGAAGAGAAGCAGAGAAAATTTTTGAAAATGATATAGCAAACAAAGCCAAGACCGAACCAAAGCTACTCCACAGTCACATCAGAAGGAAAACAACAGTGAAAGAACAGGTATTGAAACTTAGAACAGGCGAGGACAGGTATACAGAGAATGACAGAGAGGTGTGTGAGGAACTCAACAAGAGGTTCCAGGAGGTCTTCACAATAGAACAGGGTGAGGTCACTGTGCTAGGAGAAAGGGAGGTAAACCAGGCGGCCTTGGAGGAGTTCGAAATTACGAGAGAGGAGGTCAAGAGACACCTGCTGGATCTGGATGTTAGAAAGGCGGTTGGTCCAGATGGGATCTCACCATGGGTACTGAAAGAGTGTGCAGAGGCACTTTGCTTGCCACTCTCCATAGTGTATAGTAAATCACTAGAGACGGGAGACCTACCAGAAATATGGAAGACGGCGAATGTGGTCCCAATATACAAAAAGGGCGACAGACAAGAGGCACTGAACTACAGGCCAGTGTCCTTGACTTGTATACCATGCAAGGTGATGGAGAAGATCGTGAGAAAAAACCTGGTAACACATCTGGAGAGAAGGGACTTCGTGACAAATCGCCAACATGGATTCAGGGAGGGTAAATCTTGCCTTACAGGCTTGATAGAATTCTACGATCAGGTGACACAGATTAAGCAAGAAAGAGAGGGCTGGGCGGACTGCATTTTCTTGGATTGTCGGAAAGCCTTTGACACAGTACCGCATAAGAGGCTGGTACATAAGCTGGAGAGACAGGCAGGTGTAGCTGGTAAGGTGCTCCAGTGGATAAGGGAGTATCTAAGCAATAGGAAGCAGAGAGTTACGGTGAGGGGTGAGACCTCCGATTGGCGTGAAGTCACCAGTGGAGTCCCACAGGGCTCTGTACTCGGTCCTATCTTGTTTCTGATATATGTAAATGATCTCCCGGAGGGTATCGATTCATTTCTCTCAATGTTTGCGGACGATGCTAAAATTATGAGAAGGATTAAAACAGAAGAGGACTGTTTGAGGCTTCAAGAAGACCTAGACAAGCTGAAGGAATGGTCGAACAAATGGTTGTTAGAGTTTAACCCAACCAAATGTAATGTAATGAAGATAGGTGTAGGGAGCAGGAGGCCAGATACAAGGTATCATCTGGGAGAGGAAATTCTTCAGGAGTCAGAGAAGGAAAAAGACTTGGGGGTTGATATCACGCCAGACCTGTCTCCTGCAGCACATATCAAGCGGATAACATCAGCGGCATATGCCAGGCTGGCCAACATACGAACGGCATTCAGAAACTTGTGTAAAGAATCATTCAGAACTTTGTATACCACATATGTAAGGCCAATCCTGGAGTATGCAGCCCCAGCATGGAGTCCATATCTAGTCAAGGATAAGACTAAACTGGAAAAGGTTCAAAGGTTTGCCACCAGACTAGTACCCGAGCTGAGAGGTATGAGCTACGAGGAGAGACTACGGGAATTAAACCTCACTTCGCTGGAAGACAGAAGAGTTAGGGGGACATGATCACCACATTCAAGATTCTGAAGGGGATTGATAGGGTAGATAAAGACAGTCTATTTAACACAAGGGGAACACGCACAAGGGGACACAGGTAGAAACTGAGTGCCCAAATGAGCCACAGAGATATTAGAAAGAACTTTTTTAGTGTCAGAGTGCTTGACAAATGGAATGCATTAGGGGGTGATGTTGTGGAGGCTGACTCCATACACAGTTTCAAGTGTAGATATGACAGAGCCCGATAGGCTCAGGAATCTGTACACCTGTTGATTGACGGTTGAGAGGCGGGACCAAAGAGCCAGAGCTCAACCCCCGCAAACACAACTAGGTGAGTACAACTAGGTGAGTACACACACACACACACACACACACACACACACACACACACACACACACACACACACACACACACACACACACACACACCCTAGCATTTAGCGTCCAGTTTAGTGGTAACCACAACAGTAATTACAGTAACAGTAGTAGGCCTAGTAGGGATAACGGGCGTAGGCCTAATAACAGGAGCTGTAGCGACAACAAGGGGGAGAGAATCAATTGAAGGCACGCGGGCACTCCCTGCAGCACCCCTTCACCGCTGAGCCACGACGTGCTACAAGTTTATATCCAAAAACTTAATGTTTTATATCACAAGCGTTTAAGTATGTATAATCTGAATTTATGTAAATATAATCTAAATTTATGTAAATATAATCTAAATTTATGTATCTATAATCTAAATTTATGTAAATATAATCTGAATTTATGTATATATAATCTAAATTTATGTAAATATAATCTAAATTCATGTATATATAATCTAAAACAAGAAATGAATCATACAATTATTGAGTATTTATTAATTGACAGTTTACAAGCAAAATTAAATCAATTATTTATAAAAGAAAACGGGAACACTAAGAGCAGCCCGAGACTATTTTAATAGTTTATATCTATAATCTATTCTAATAGATCATCATATATATAATAGAAGTGGCAAGATGTCGGCTATACTAGTGATGAGTAACTGGGTTAATTTGATTTTTTTTTTATACAAATTGTCGACATTTAAAATATATATTACGCAAATCTTCGCGTTTTCTATCGTATGTAGTGTTAAAAATAAAATATTTTCGATCCACTTTTTGAAGGATAAGCAACATATTTTTTCATGGTATAATTAGTTTAAAATTTTAAAGCCTCTGTATTTTACATAAATGTTTACCGCAATCTAGTTTTTCCAAGGGTTCAGTTTTCCAAGGGTTCAGTTTTCCAAGGGTTCAGTTTTCCAAGGGTTCAGTTTTCCAAGGGTTCAGTTTTCCAAGGGTTCAGTTTTCCAAGGGTTCAGTTTTCCAAGGGTTCAGTTTTCCAAGGGTTCAGTTTTCCAAGGGTTCAGTTTTCCAAGGGTTCAGTTTTCCAAGGGTTCAGTTTTTCCAAGGGTTAGCCTGGTTCAAAAACAATTTGAACTTGCAGTTCTGATTTCAAACAGGATTTAAAATACTCCACATTTCCGTGGAAAGGAAGATTCAATTCGCCTGGGTTATAGGAGGCTCGAACGCGGACCAGTTCGGTCGATAGAGCCTGGTGTGCCTCTCACGCGTAGTAGGGGATTAGCAGTTCGAGTCTGCTAGCGCCCAGGTGATTGGACTGGAGGATTTTTCAAATATCTTTTAGACCAGTGCCAGGTATTGATTGTTGCAGCACAGGTAGGGAGCAACGGGCAGGTGTTGCGAGAGTAGCAGCAGTAGCAGTAGCAGCAGCAGTAGTAGTGATAGAAGAGATGTTGTTGTTGTTCAGCTAAGATTCAGCTACTGGGAACAAAAAGTTCCACGAACTTCCTGCCATTCCTCCTGGTCTCGTGTGGAGTTATTTCCGTGTGCAGATTCGGAACCAGTTCCTATGATATTTGATATCTGCTTGATACCTGGTTGATGGTGTTCTGGGAGTTCTTCTACTCCCCAAGAGTAGCTCGAGGCCAGGCTTGACTTGTGAGAGTTTGGTCCACCAGGCTGTTGCTTGGAGCGGCTCGAGGCCAGGCTTGACTTGTGAGAGTTTGGTCCACCAGGCTGTTGCTTGGAGCGGCCCGAGGCCAGGCTTGACTTGTGAGAGTTTGGTCCACCAGGCTGTTGCTTGGAGCGGCCCGAGGCCAGGCTTGACTTGTGAGAGTCTAGTCCACCAGGCTGTTGCTTGGAGCGGCCCGAGGCCAGGCTTGACTTGTGAGAGTTTGGTCCACCAGGCTGTTGCTTGGAGCGGCCCGAGGCCAGGCTTGACTTGTGAGAGTTTGGTCCACCAGGCTGTTGCTTGGAGCGGCCCGTGGCCAGGCTTGACTTGTGAGAGTTTGGTCCACCAGGCTGTTGCTTGGAGCGGCCCGAGGCCAGGCTTGACTTGTGAGAGTTTGGTCCACCAGGCTGTTGCTAGGAGCGGCCCGAGGCCAGGCTTGACTTGTGAGAGTTTGGTCCACCAGGCTGTTGCTTGGAGCAGCCCGAGGCCAGGCTTGACTTGTGAGAGTTTGGTCCACCAGGCTGTTGCTTGGAGCAGCCCGAGGCCAGGCTTGACTTGTGAGAGTCAAGTGTAAATTATTACGTATCTCGTCCACCTGCGCTCTAGAGAACAATTCTGTTTTGGTGTTTTGACAATTAGAAACACACTTTTTCTCTAAGACAACTTCAACATTCTTTCCTTCTGAAGACACATTGGGTTTCGGCATCTTCCAGGGCGACCCTTCGCTGCTTATAATCTCCTCCCAACCCCTTGTACCTCCTTTCCCCCCCCCTTGCCCCTACCTCTTACCCCTACCCATCTTGCCCCCTACCTCAATGATCTACGTCCCTGGCATCCATCCCACTGGCAGCAGGCGGAGATGATTGAGTGCCAGCATCTTGTACACTGTCTTGCCGCCAGGGTTTGCATCATGACCGCAGGACAATGTGTGGTGTGGTCTTACTTTGTGTGTGGGGGGGAGGCGGGGAAGCCCATCCGGCTGGAGGGGAGGGGGGGGGGGAGGGGAGGGGGGCCCCATCCGGCTGGAGGGAGGGGGGCCCCTCCCCCCCCCCCCTCTCCCTCCACATGAAGATAGCATCCTTCATCGGCACATTTCCGGTCGTTTGTCCGAGGAAGCTGAGGCATTGTTCCTTCGATATTAGATCATGTCCGGCCTGAGGGATTGTTTGGGCGGCCGGGCGCGGGCTTGGCCAGCTGGTCTGGTGTGAGGGGGGGGGGGGGGAGGGGGGTGGAAATGGAAGTTTGGGTGGGAGGGGGAAGGTGGAAGAGATGGAAGGGAAGATGGAGTACTGTTGCTGAGGAATTGTGAAGATGTGGCCGGATTTTTCGTAGGGATTGACAAAGTGTTAATATTTACTTTTAGGATTTTTGTAAGTCTTTCTGTACTGTGAAAGGAATGTGTTCACCCTTCCTTCCATCCTTCCCTTCTTTCTCCATCCTCTTACCTTCTCTATTCCCTCCATTTACCAGGATCTTCTCCATTCCTTATTCTCTCTCACCTCCTCTCTATTCTCTCCCACCTCGAGGTGTCGTTCGTCAGTAATGTGTCTCTTCATGTGGGGTAATAGTCTGTCTTGAAGACGTCTTGAAGGGCGAGAGGCATCCGGATTCCCGCGCGTTCGTGGAGGGGGATTACCCTTCGTCAACACTACGTAGGATAGGCTGCAGTGTGCTAGCCGGCGTATACTGTCGGGTGGATTATGGAGAGATCTTCAGGAACGAGAAGATGGATGAAGATGTTGCGCACACGCGCGCGTACACACACACTCACACTCACATACACACACTCACACTCACATACACACACACATACACACAGATACACATACACACATACACACATACACACTCACACTCACATACACACACTCACACTCACACTCACATACACACACACACACACTCACACTCACATACACACACACACACACACACACACACACACACACACACACACACACACACACACACACACACACACACACACCGCCAAACACAACTCATTTTCCGGCTACTTCCCCATAATGGCCGGTTAGGGGTCTACCTAGCGCAAATAAGCACGCGCTGTCGAGTCGTAATTGCCTCCAAATTGGCCGGCGTGTTGAGAGGAAGACGGGAGCGGCTTAACACTCACCAAACTAAACACGCTGGCAAAGAGAGCAAAGACACGTTCCTTAGTATCTTCGCCAGACTCGGCTTCGCCAGGCGCAACGGCGCTCACTATGGAGCTTTCTTAACCTACAACTGAGCAGCCAAAGTGCAGAATCTGTGATGAGAGTGACGGACACCGCCTTGATCACTATCTTCTTATCTTGAGGTTATCTTGAGATGATTTCGGGACTTTTAGTGTCCCCGCGGCCCGGTCCTCGACCAGGCCTCCACCCCCAGGAAGCAGCCCGTGACAGCTGTCTAGCTCCCAGGTACCTATTTACTGGTAGGTAACAGGGCCATCAGGGTTAAGGAAACTGTCCATTGTTTCTCGCCGGTGCCTGGGATCGAACCCAGGACCACAGGATCACAAGTCCAGCGTGCTGTCCGCTCGGCCGACCGGCTCAATCTAATTCTTGTCTCGGAGTTTTTCATTGTGGCGGCAATGATGCATTCAACATTCGCCAATGAATGAAATGAGGAATGCAGGAGAGAGAAGGAACAAAAGTAGAGAAGGAGATGAAGGAAGGAAGGAAGGAAGGGGAAGGTCCGTAAGAGAGCCCTTGGTCCTTCTCAGCCTTTAAGATTTAGCTCTCGTATTTCATGCCTGGCCTGAAAGCACATTGAATTTCCGTGTATTGCTATGTATTTTCCGGCATTAGGCGCCTATTGATATTCCGGCTCTGTGTTTGGGAGAGCTATCTCAGGACTTCCCTGAGAGTTCTCACAGCACAAGAGCTGCTCTCTCAGCCTCTCACGCTCTCAGAACCTAAGATGTGCTAGGTTAGGGGGGGGGGCTGAGAGTGGGGTGGAGAAAGGAGGAAGAAAGAGTGAAAAGGCAGTTAGACTCTCTGAGAGTGCTCTTAAACTCTTAACTCTGAGGCACGGTTGAATCTATCATGTGTGAGGCGAGTTTTGAGAGTTTAAGGAAGGGGGAGCAAAGCCAACAGGAGCAGCATCAACGGGAGCAACAGCATCAACAGGAGCAGCATCCATGAGAACAGGAGCAGCATCCATGAGAACAGGAGCAGCATCCATGAGAACAGGAGCAGCATCCATGAGAACAGGAGCAGCATCCATGAGAACAGGAGCAGCATCCATGAGAACAGGAGCAGCATCCATGAGAACAGGAGCAGAATCCATGAGAACAGGAGCAGCATCCATGAGAACAGGAGCAGCATCCATGAGAACAGGAGCAGCATCCATGAGAACAGGAGCAGCATCCATGAGAACAGGAGCAGCATTCATGAGAACAGGAGCAGCATCCATGAGAACAGGAGCAGCATCCATGAGAACAGGAGCAGCATCCATGAGAACAGGAGCAGCATCCATGAGAACAGGAGCAGCATCCATGAGAACAGGAGCAGCATCCATGAGAACAGGAGCAGCATCCATGAGAACAGGAGCAGCATCCATGAGAACAGGAGCAGCATCCATGAGAACAGGAGCAGCATCCATGAGAACAGGAGCAGCATCCATGAGAACAGGAGCAGCATCCATGAGAACAGGAGCAGCATCCATGAGAACAGGAGCAGCATCCATGAGAACAGGAGCAGCATCCATGAGAACAGGAGCAGCATCCATGAGAACAGGAGCAGCATCCATGAGAACAACAATGGTTACAACTGTGTTAAACGAAGTAGTAACGTTAATGAGTGGTGGCACTCTTCACACTATCCTGGCACTCTTCACACTATCCTGGCACTCTTCACACTATCCTGGCACTTCACACTATCCTGGCACTCTTCACACTATCTTCGCACTCTCCACGCTACCCTGGCACTCTTGACAGAGCCCTGGCACTCTTGACAGAGCCCTGGCACTCTTGACAGAGCCCTGGCACTCTTGATAGAGCCCTGGCACTCTCCACAGAGTCTAGGCACTCTTCACAGAGCCCTGGCACTTCACAGAGCCTAGGCATTCTTCACAGAGCCCAGGCACTCTTCACAGAGCCTAGGCACTCTTCACAGAGCCCTGGCACTTCACAGAGCCCTGGCACTCTTCACAGAGCCCTGGCACTCTCCACAGAGCCCTGGCACTCTCCACAGAGCCCTGGCACTCTCCACAGAGCCCTGGCACTCGTGACTGCCGTCCCTCAAGGCACTATGGCGTTCTAAGAACTGCCAGTCGTAAGGACGTGTTGCAGGAGACTGGACAAACTGGTCCAGACTCCTGGACCTGGAGTCCAGGAATCTGGACCAGGATCTGGTCCAGACTCCAATTGCTGGAGACTGGATCTCTCCTGGTCTGTACAGGAGAGATCAAGTTGGTAGTCTCCTACACTCCCTCCTCTTCCTTCCCTCCCAAGATCTTTTTCACAACTACAGGGAGATCAAAAGCCAATTAACGTATGCTTTGATGTCTGAAAGAGCATCTATTGCCGCCCCCCTTTGAAGGAGGCTGGCAGTTCCTCTCTTTTCCCCCCCTTTGGTTCCTGCTCGTGTCCCTGGGGTCAGGGACGCCCCCCTGACCTTTCTCTCCCTCCCTACCCCTTTGGTGTAGCCTCTGGCGTCCACACCGTCAAGCGGGTACCTTCGTCAGGCTCCGATTAGGGGATTAGCGCGCCAGTAGGTAGTGGAGAGCTGGCAGGCCTGTTCGGATCCCCTCTAGGGGTTGTTGGGCCAGGGGTAACCCCTTCGTAACCGGTTTGCTGACCCCCCTAGCAGTAAATAGGTACCTGGGAGTTAGACAGCTGCTATGGGCTGCTTCCTGGGGGGTGGTTGTTGTTGCTTAAGATTCGCTACTGGAACAAAAAGTTCCAAACAGGACGGGCCACGGTGAGCCCGCAACCTGAGAGGGGGGGGGGATGTAACAAAGAGGAGGCCTGGTCGAGGACCGGGCCGCTGGGACGCCAAGCCCTGAAATCATCTCAAGATAACCTCAAGAAGATAATCCCTTACGAGTGCTATATAGTCGTAATGGCTTGGTGCCTTGCCCCTGATAGTTCCCTTCCCTTGGGGTTTGGTGGAGGAGGTGGTTGGGGAGGTTGTCCGGGTGTTGGACATTATCTTGCTGCTTGTGTGGAAATGACGAGGGAGTTTGTCCAGCAGAACAACTCTCGAAACCCTCTGCAGGTATGGTCCAGGTAACAAGATTGTTTAGCGTCGCACCTGTTGGGCTTCTTTGTTTACTTTTCAAGGGGGGGGGTGTACTCACCTAGTTGTGCTTGCGGGGGTTGAGCTCTGGCTCTTTGGTCCCGCCTCTCAACTGTCAATCAACAGGTGTACAGGTTCCTGAGCCTACTGGGCTCTATCATATCTACACTTGAAACTGTGTATGGAGTCAGCCTCCACCACATCACTGCCTAATGTATTCCATTTGTCTACTACTGTGACACTGAAAAAGTTCTTTCTAACGTCCCTGTGGCTCATTTGGGTACTCAATTTCCACCTGTGTCCCCTTGTTCGCGTACCACCCGTGTTAAACTGTTTAATCCTTGTCTACCCTTTCAATTCCTCTTGAGAATTTTGTAGGTTATGGTCATGTCTCCTCTTACTCTTCTGTCTTCTAGTGTCGTGAGGTGCATTTCCCGCAGCCTTTCCTCGTAACTCATGCCTCTTAGTTCTGGGACTAGCCTAGTGGCAAACCTCTGAACTTTTTTCAGTTTCGTCTTGTGCTTGACAAGGTTCGGGCTCCATGCTGGGGCCGCATACTCCAGGATTGGAAGAGGCACTCTTTGAGAGTAGAGGAACAGGAGTTTGAGAGAGGACGAGTGTAGGGAAAGTAGTAGCAGTGTCAACTCAGTAGAGGTGCAGTTAGAGTAGAAGTTCTTATAGATTCATCAAACATTTATGCATCTACTTGCGAAACCTCTACATCTCTCCTCAATGAAGGCGACTTTGTCTACGTTTATTAAGCAGTTGACGAGTTTTGAATTTAGCATCCTAAGATTGATTGACCATGATTGCTATGGTCACCCCTGCCGTGCTTCCGTGTTCTTAAAGTGTAAACAAAGCCGCCATGTTTGAGGAAAGATTTACAGGTTTCGTAAGTAGATGCGTAAATACTTGAGGATTTCTGGCCCTGGCATATCTTTAAAGCTCTTGAAAATGAACAAATCAACAAGGGCCGTGACGAGTATTCGAACCTGCGTCCGAGAGCATCCCAGACGCTGCCTTAATCGACTGAGCTACGACATGGTCAAAAGGAGTTGAAACCGAAGTTCTACTGAACTTACTGGATCCCGTAAAATCCTGGTTTGTGCCTCGGAGAGGCTGCGGGATCCAGTAAGTTCAGTAGAACTTCGGTTTCAACTCTTTTAACCCTGTCGTAGCTCAGTCGATTAAGGCAGCGTCTGGGATGCTCCCGGACGCAGGTTCGAATCCTCGTCACGGCCCTTGTGGATTTGTTCATTTGATACATCACGCAATTGTGATTTCTGTGTGTAATGTCTCTTGACTCTATTCTGTGTAATTAGAAGTCCCCCCGTGGCGCAGTGGTAACACAGTCACCTTGCGCGTATCTAGGGGTTTGACCTGGGTTCGTATCCAGGCGCCAATCCTTAAGTGTACTCCTCTGTTCACCTAGCATGTTGTTGTTGTTGTTTAAGATTCGCTACTTGGAACAAAAAGTTCCAAGCAGTTGGAAAGTTCCAAGTAGCACGGGCTATGGTGAGCCCGCAGTGGACTTACCTGGCACAGGAGCGGGGCAGTAACTTGATATGGAGTTGATGTAGGCGTAGACGAGGGCAGATGAAGGCGTGAATGAAAGACAAAGGTGGAACTTTGTATTTAAATGATTCATTATAATATGTATTAATATAATTAATGTTTCACCTGCTAATTAGTGTTTGGTCTTGTGTTCCAGGTGAGTGTTGGCACAGGTGAAGCGGGTGCCTGGCACCTGAGGTGAGTGTCAGGTCAGGTGGTTATCTTGAGATGATTACGAGGCTTAGCGTCCCCGCGGCCCGGTCCTCGACCAGGCCTCCTTTTTGTTACACATCCCCCAGTAAGCAGCCCGTAGCAGCTGTCTAACTCCCAGGTACTTATTTACTGCTAGGTAACAGGGCCATCAGAGTGAAAGAAACTGTCCATTTGTTTCAGCCTCCACCGGGGATAGAACCCGGAACCTCAGGACTACGAATCCGAAGCGCTGTCCACTCAGCTGTCAGGCCCCTCTATAGTATGGTTAATTAGGTTATAAAATCCGTTAACGGATTGTCTTGTTTACGATGCGTCGTTCATCCTGCCACGCAGTTTGATCTTCATTTACGTTCTCGTTTTCTTTGTGCTTCCTGGGAAAGAAAAACATTTGAACGTTAACGGCCGTAACCGTCTTGATCATTGTTGTTAATGGTATTATCACCATTAATGGTGATAATAAGGGTGTCACGGTAGCCAGGGTCGTAGTTTGGAAGGGCGGGACTGTGTTTCAGGTAATGCCCAGGCGGCCTTTGAGGTTATTTCGTGAAATTAATGGCTGGATGTGGCAGTATCGCGCGTCCGCGGCTTCCTGCCCGCCTCCAGGTCATTAGTTTGGGCGCGAATTTTCTCGCGCGGTAATTTTTGTCACTGCGCATTGGTTCGTGCAGGTCGGAGGCGCGTATGGGCTCTGTTGAGATCGGAGATTCAGGCTGGAATTGCATTTCCAGGTTGGAACTACGTATGTGTCGAATGTTTGCGGTTTCAGCAGGTCGGCGGGGGGTGTCGACGGGCCTGCACCCCCGCGCCTAGACAATCCGTCGGCGCTATTAAGACCGCCACAGTATTTCACCTAATTAGAATTTACGGCGTGTAAAATCTGCATACGTCGATTTGCGGCAGACAGGGGGGTGTTGTTCTTCCTCCCCTTCCCCCTTATCTCCACCCTATCCCTTTCCCCCCAGCAACACCCTTATCTCTACACCCCCCTTACCTCGACACCCCTTAGTCCCCCCCCCCCTCCGCCTTCTCAGGTCCCTCTCGGCCCAGGGTTTAGGGATTTTATGGAGAACATAACTTTTAGTATTGACGTTCTTGGGGTCCTCTCGCCTGTTGTCCTCTCTCTCCCGTTATCCCCGCTGCTGTCACCCGTTGTCGCTTCCGTTTGCTGTCACTCGTTGTCGCTTCCGTTTGCTGTCACCCGTTGTCGCTTCCGTTTGCTGTCACCCGTTGTCGCTTCCGTTTGCTGTCACCCGTTGTCGCTTCCGTTTGCTGTCACCCGTTGTCGCTTCCGTTAGCTGTCACCCGTTGTCGCTTCCGTTCGCTGTCACCCGTTGTCGCTTCCGTTTGCTGTCACCCGTTGTCGCTTCCGTTTGCTGTCACCCGTTGTCGCTTCCGTTCGTTGTCACCCGTTGTCGCTTCCGTTTGCTGTCACCCGTTGTCGCTTCCGTTAGCTGTCACCCGTTGTCGCTTCCGTTCGCTGTCACCCGTTGTCGCTTCCGTTCGCTGTCACCCGTTGTCGCTTCCGTTCGCTGTCACCCGTTGTCGCTTCCGTTTGCTGTCACCCGTTGTCGCTTCCGTTTGCTGTCACCCGTTGTCGCTTCCGTTCGCTGTCACCCGTTGTCGCTTCCGTTTGCTGTCACCCGTTGTCGCTTCCGTTCGCTGTCACCCGTTGTCGCTTCCGTTCGCTGTCACGCAAGCTGCTTCCTTGTAGGGGATTAATTCTCAACTTCCTGATACCTGGAACATACCTGAAGAGGGTTTCCTGAGTTGTTCTGCTCCCCGAGCCCCCCAGCCCCTGAGCCCTGAGCCCCTGAGCCCTGAGCCCCTGAGCCCCTGTACTCGCGATAAGGGCAAAGGTGGCGAGTGGAGTCCCCCTAGGGCAGTTCCAGGACCCTAGCTGATCAACCCAGTAGGCATCCAGCAGTCTCAGGAGAATATGGAGAAGCTGTTACCCATGCAGCAGGTATTTCCTGAAACACAGGTCAGAGTTGCAATAATGTTTGTATAGGGTATGCTAAAAGGGATAGGTTGCAAAACTTGGACCTTTAAGATAATTGCTTCTAAGAGCAAGAGGCTTGGCAGAATGGGCCAAATACCCGCCTTTGAGAAGTACAAGCGCAATTAACACACAGAGAACTTTTTGTGAAGATAAAGGATCAGAAGCGTTTGGGCACTCTCTTCGTGTAAGAGGAATTACTAACAAACTTGTAATTATCTTCAAGAGAGTTGGACAAACGCCTCCAAACGGCACTTGATCTGCCGTAGTTCCTATTTCAGACTGTGAACGGTGACCACCAAGTCTGACTCTCCGTATTAAGTCTGACTCTCCGTATTAAGTCTGACTCACCGTATTAAGTCTGACTCTCCGTATTAAGTCTGACTCTCCGTATTAAGTCTGACTCTCCGTATTAAGTCTGACTCTCCGTATTAAGTCTGACTCTCCGTATTAAGTCTGACTCTCCGTATTAAGTCTGACTCTCCTTAATAAGACTCCTCAATAGCTTGGTAGATAGAGCTTCAGCCTCTCACACATGGGGTCCAGGGTTCGAGTCTCTAAGAGCCCCCAGGTTAATGGTACACCTTGAGACGGTCAACCAGGAAGCCTGGTCAGAGACCGGGCCGCGGGGACATGGACTTTTATAGACCTCAGTGGCTTAGTAACCAGTTGCGTGAGGCGACCAAAGGTAGAGAGGGGCGAGCCCGAGAGCTGGAGTTCAACTCTAGCAAACAAGGGAATGCACACACGTGCGCGCGCACGCCAACCAAACACTCTCTTACTCTCCAACCATCCACTTGGGCTGGACGGTAGAGCGACCTTCTCGCTTCATGCAGGTCGGCGTTCAATCCCAGACCGTCCACCAAGTGGTTGGGGCACCATTCCTTCCCCCCGTCCCATCCCAAATCCTTATCCTGACCCCTTCCCAGTGCTATATAGTCGTAATACTGCCTACCCTAAGGTAAGGTAAGGTAACCCTATAATAGGTACGGGGATAGGCAGGAAGATCCTTACCTCCTGGGTAGGGAGATAGGGAGGAGGAGCCTTACCTCCTAGGTAGGGGGGTAGGGAGGTGGAGCCTTACCTCCTAGGTAGGGGGGGGTAGGGAGGTGGAGCCTTACCTCCTAGGTAGGGGGGTAGGAAGGAGGAGCCTTACCTCCTAGGTAGGGCGTAGGGAGCTGGAGCCTTACCTCCTAGGTAGGGGGGGATAGGGAGGAGCCTTACCTCCTAGGTAGGGGGAGTAGGAAGGAGGAGCCTTACCTCCTAGGTAAGGGGGTAGGAAGGAGGAGCCTTACCTCCTGGGTAGGGGGGGTAGGGAGGAGGAGCCTTACCTCCTAGGTAGGGGGGGGGGGTAGGGAGGTGGAGCCTTACCGCCTAGGTAGGGGGGTAGGGAGGTGGAGCCTTACCTCCTAGGTAGGGGGGATAGGGAGGTGGAGCCTTACCTCCTAGGTAGGGGGGGTAGGGAGGAGGAGCCTTACCTCCTAAGTAGGGGGGGATTGGGAGGAGCCTTACCTCCTAGGTAGGGGGAGTAGGAAGGAGGAGCCTTACCTCCTAGGTAGGGGGGGTAGGGAGGAGGAGCCTTACCTCCTAGGTAGAGGGGTAGGGAGGTGGAGCCTTACCTCCTAGGTAGGGGGGTAGGGAGGTGGAGCCTTACCTCCTAGGTAGGGGGGATAGGGAGGTGGAGCCTTACCTCCTAGGTAGGGGGGGTAGGGAGGAGGAGCCTTACCTCCTAAGTAGGGGGGATAGGGAGGAGGAGCCTTACTTCTTGGGTAGGGGGGGTAGGGAGGAGGAGCCTTACCTCCTAGGTAGGGGGGGGATAGGGAGGAGCCTTACCTCCAAGGTAGGGGGAGTAGGAAGGAGGAGCCTTACCTCCTAGGTAAGGGGGTAGGAAGGAGGAGCCTTACCTCCTGGGTAGGGGGGGTAGGGAGGAGGAGCCTTACCTCCTAGGTAGGGGGGGTAGGGAGGAGGATCTTTACCTCCTGGGTAGGGGGGATAGGGAGGAGGAGCCTTACTTCTTGGGTAGGGGGGGGGGGTAGGGAGGAGGAGCCTTACCTCCTAGGTAGGGGGGGATAGGGAGGAGCCTTACCTCCTAGGTAGGGGGGGATAGGGAGGAGCCTTACCTCCTAGGTAGGGGGGGGATAGGGAGGAGCCTGTCCTCCTAGGTAGGGGGGGATAGGGAGGAGCCTTACCTCCTAGGTAGGGGGGGATAGGGAGGAGCCTTACCTCCTAGGTAGGGGGGGATAGGGAGGAGCCTTACCTCCTAGGTAGGGGGGGATAGGGAGGAGCCTTACCTCCTAGGTAGGGGGGGATAGGGAGGAGCCTTACCTCCTAGGTAGGGGGGGATAGGGAGGAGCCTTACCTCCTGGCCAATCAGAATACAGCAAGAATTCCGCTGTAACATTTGTGTTTAGCCTCACAAACGCTTCATGGCCCTCCAGATGGCTGAAAAATCTTGGATACCACAAAGGGGTCGAGACCCATGGTAATGCTGGCGTGGGAGAGAGAGAGAGACAGAGAGAGAGAGAGAGAGAGAGAGAGAGAGACACAGGGAGAGAGAGGGAGAGAGAGACAGAGAGAGACAGAGAGAGAGAGAGATGAGAGATACTCTAATTGTCGAAGTGGTTTCTAGGGGGAGAATATAAAGCCTTTGACCTTGGAAGAACTTTTAAGGTACGGAGGGAAGGTGTGTGTGTGTGTGTGTGCGTGTGTGTGTGTGTGTGTGTGTGTGTGTGTTTTTGTGTGTGTGGGTGACGGGAGGGAAGGAGGGAATGGTTGGTTAGGGTGAGGGAACGGGGTAAAGGAGAGGGAGTTAAGGGGATGGAAGCCAGAAAGCAGTGGCAGGTTTGCGGCTCGGTATTAAAGGCGGTTTAGGTGAGTGGCTGTCCTGGTCATTCTGCTTGTTAATGACTGGCTGGTCTTGATGTTGTTTGTGGGGGGGGGAGGTGCAGGCTGTTTGTGTGTGGGGGGGGGAGGTGCAGGCTGTTTGTGTGTGGGGGGGGGAGGTGCAGGCTGTTTGTGTGTGGGGGTGGAGGTGCAGGCTGTTTGTGTGTGGGGGGGGGAGGTGCAGGCTGTTTGTGTGTGTGTGGAGGGGGGAGGTGCAGGCTGTGTGGGGGGGGAGGAGGTGCAGGCTGTTTGTGTGTGGGGGGGGGGAGGTGCAGGCTGTTTGTGTGTGGAGGGGGGAGGTGCAGGCTGTTTGTGTGTGGGGGGGAGGTGCAGGCTGTTTGTGTGTGTGTGGAGGGGGGAAGTGCAGGCTGTGTGGGGGGGGAGGAGGTGCAGGCTGTTTGTGTGTGGAGGGGGAGGTGCAGGCTGTTTGTGTGTGTGTGGAGGGGGGAGGTGCAGGCTGTGTAGGGGGGGGGAGGAGGTGCAGGCTGTGTGTGTGGGGGGGGAAGGGAGGAGGTGCAGGCTGTGTGGGGGGGGGGGAGGTGCAGGCTGTGTGTGGGGGGGGGGAGGGAGGAGGTGCAGGCTGTGTGTGTGTGTGGGGAGGGGAGGTGCAGGCTGTGTGTGTGTGTGGGGGGGGAGATACAGGCTGTGTGTACTCACCTATTTGTACTCACCTATTTGTGCTTGCGGGGGTTGAGCTTTGGCTCTTTGGTCCCGCCTCTCAACTGTCAATCAACTGGTGTACAGATTCCTGAGCCTACTGGGCTCTATCATATCTACATTTAAAACTGTGTATGGAGTCAGACTCCACCACATCACTGCCTAATGCATTCCATCCGTTAACTACTCTGACACTGAAAAAGTTCCTTCTAACGTCTCTGTGGCTCATGTGAGTACTCAGTTTCCACCTGTGTCCCCTTGTTCGCGTCCCACCAGTGTTGAATAGTTTATCCTTGTTTACCCGGTCGATTCCTCTGAGAATTTTGTAGGTTGTGATCATGTCTCCCCTTACTCTTCTGTCTTCCAGTGTCGTAAGGTGCATTTCCCGCAGCCTTTCCTCGTAACTTATGCCTCTTAGTTCTGGGACTAGTCTAGTGGCATACCTTTGGACTTTTTCCAGCTTCGTCTTGTGCTTGACAAGGTACGGGCTCCATGCTGGGGCCGCATACTCCAGGATTGGTCTTACATATGTGGTGTACAAGATTCTGAATGATTCCTTACACAGGTTCCTGAACGCTGTTCTGATGTTAGCCAGCCTCGCATATGCCGCAGACGTTATTCTTTTTATGTGGGCTTCAGGAGACAGGTTTGGTGTGATATCAACTCCTAGATCTTTCTCTCTGTTCGTTTCATTAAGTACTTCATCTCCTATTCTGTATCCTGTGTTTGGCCTCCTATTTCCACCACCTAGTTTCATTACTTTGCATTTACTCGGGTTGAACTTCAACAGCCATTTGTTGGACCATTCACTCAGTCTGTCTAGGTCGTCTTGTAGCCTCCTACTATCGTCCTCAGTTTCAATCCTCCTCATAATTTTTGCATCATCGGCAAACATTGAGAGAAACGATTCTATACCCTCTGGAAGATCATTTACATATATCAGAAACAGTATAGGTCCAAGAACTGACCCCTGCGGTACTCCACTCGTAACGTCTCGCCAATCTGAGACCTCACCCCTCACACTGACTCGTTGTCTCCTGTTACTTAGGTACTCCTGTATCCAACGGAGTACCTTCCCTTTCACTCCAGCCTGCATCTCCAGTTTTTTCACTAGCCTCTTGTGTGGCACTGTGTCAAAGGCTTTCTGACAATCCAAAAATATGCAGTCTGCCCACCCTTCTCTTTCTTGCCTTATTTTTGTTGCCTGGTCGTAGAATTCAAGTAACCCTGTGAGGCAGGACCTGCCATCCCTGAATCCATGTTGATGCTGTGTTACAAAGTTCTTTCGCTCCAGATGTTCCACTAGCTTTCTTCGCACAATCTTCTCCATCAACTTGCATGGTATGCAGGTTAGGGACACTGGTCTGTAATTCAGTGCCTCCTGTCTATCCCCTTTCTTGTATATCGGGACTACGTTAGCTGCTTTCCAAATTTCTGGCAGTTCCCCTGTTGCCAGTGATTTGTTATACACCATGGAGAGCGGGAGGCACAGTTCTTCTGCTCCTTCCTTTAGTATCCAAGGGGAGATTCCATCTGGACCTATAGCCTTTGTCACATCCAATTCTAGTAAACACTTCCTTACTTCCCCGCTGGTAATCTCAAACTCTTCCAGTGGTTCCTGGTTAGCTATTCCCTCTCTTATCTCTGGGATTTCTCCTTGCTCCAAGGTGAAGACCTCCTGGAATTTCTTATTCAGTTCCTCACACACTTCCTTGTCGTTTGTAGTGAATCCTTCTGCCCCTAACCTTAATTTCATAACCTGTTCCTTTACTGTTGTTTTTCTCCTGATGTGGCTATGCAGCAATTTAGGCTGAGTCTTTGCCTTGCTTGCGATGTCAAGCACACAGACACACACACTGTGTGTGTGTGTCTGTGTGTGTCTGTGTGTGTGTGTGTGTGTGTGTGGTGTGTGTGTGGTGTGTGTGTGTGGGTGTGTGTGTGTGTCTGTGTGTGTGTGTGTGTGTGGTGTGTGTGTGTGTGTGTGTGTGTGTGTGTGTGTGTGTGTGTGTGTGTGTGTGTGTGTGTGTGTCTGTGTGTGTGTGTGTGTGTGTGTGTGTGTGTGTGTGTGTGTGGTGTGTGTGTGTGTGTGTGTGTGTGTGTGTGTGTGTGTGTGTGTGTGTGTGTGTGTGTGTGTGTGTGTGTGTGTGTGGTGTGTGTGTGTGTGTGGTGTGTGTGTGTGTGTGTGTGTGTGTGTGTGTGTGTGTGTGTGTGTGTGTGTGTGTGTGTGTGTGTGTGGTGAAGACGGAGCGATTCAGTGAATGAAGGGGGGGGGGAGGAAGGAATTGAAGAACTGAGGCCAGAGGATGAATGGAGCACTCGGAGCAGAGAGATAACATTGAAGGAAAGGTTTGAATGGGCTCCACGAAGGTAGCTGCTCTTCACGTGCCAGAGGGAGGAACAATGACCACTCTATACGAGATCCTCGTGAGGAACACTGAGACACTGTACACATCTGACTGCAACACTGGCATTATATACCTGCCGGAGTCATACATTTTACAAACACGAAGCCGTAAAGGAAGCAAGGAAAGCCATTTACAACAATGGAAAGCTTCTGCGCCTGGAACTATAAAGGGAAGTTTATTTTGAGGGAAAGGAAAGGGAATCTTCACGCTAGAATGATGTGAGGCTTTTCCCCAAGGAAGTAAACAAATAAAGTTGGTCACGTCTGATGAGGTCTCCGACAGTAATGGAATTGGAAGGATAAACTCCAGGGGGAAGTTGTTTTGGGGCACTCCTTCCGTGGTAAAGATCCGTGTCTAAGACGTCGTAGCTGCCTCAGGGAGCATGAACAAGTTGCAGGTCCTCCAGGCATCGTAGCTGCCTCAGGGAGCATGAACAAGTTGCAGGTCCTCCAGGCATCGTAGCTGCCTCAGGGAGCATGAACAAGTTGCAGGTCCTCCAGGCATCGTAGCTGCCTCAGGGAGCATGAACAAGTTGCAGGTCCTCCAGGCATCGTAGCTGCCTCAGGGAGCATGGAGGTCGTAGTTCCTCTTAAGACGTCGTAGCTGCCTCAGGAGCATGCAGGTCGTAGTTCCTCTTAAGACGTTGTAGCTGCCTCAGGAGCATGAAGGTCGTAGTTCCTCTTAAGACGTCGTAGCTGCCTTAGGAGCATGAAGGTCGTAGTTCCTCTTAAGACGTCGTAGCTGCCTCAGGAGCATGGAGGTCGTAGTTCCTCTTAAAACGTCGTAGCTGCCTCAGGAGCATGCAGGTCGTAGTTCCTCTTAAGACGTCGTAGCTGCCTCAGGAGCATGGTGAAAGGTCTTCTAGATGACGTAGTCACCAGAAATGGACGTGCGGCTTCCTGCTATGGGTGGCGACGGAGCAAAGGGCCTCCACAATCATGATTGGTTATCCCTGCTGCAGGAGCTGTGTGTACGGCCAACGGGACTTGTCCAGAGCGCTGTGAAGAGGGCCAGGGGGGTAGAGAAGAGGGTGGGTGAAGGAGACGCGTCCATCTCTTCTCATTTTCTCATCAGCGTTTATCACCTCACCCTCTACACACCTCTTTCGTTGTTTTACGAGGCTCGGTGATGCTGCTGTTTGTAGACCGTTCCTCCCAGCACCCCTGTCTGTGCTTTATATTCGGGTAATCAAAGAGTTTACTCGTTTTGTATTCCCCTTTGGCGTGGCTTTCCCCTCTTCCTGTGTTTCGAGGGCAGTGTTCGTCTCCATCACTTCCCCTCGGAATGACCTAAATGTACCGTCGGACATGGCCGACTCTCGGGTAATTCCTTCTGACGGTCTCCCCCTGTGTTATTTTGGCGGCCAACCCTTCCTCCGAGGGGTAATGAACGAGGGGACTCGCTGGATGTCCCGGCATTATCTCCCTCGAATATGCCATAGTTTCCCCCTCTTCCTTGCCGCGGTTTCTTTAGTGCGCTTCGCTGGTACTTCGTTCCCTGTATCTTCACGAACGACACACACACACAGCCTTAGTTTATATACTCTGGCCTGCTGGATACCTGGTTGATGGGGTTCTGGGAGTTCTTCTACTCCCCAAGCCCGGCCAGAGGCCAGGCTTGACTTGTGAGAGTTTGGTCCAGCCGGCTGTTGCTTGGAGCGGTCCGAAGGACCACATACCCTCCACAGCCCCGTTGGTCCGGCACTCGTTGGAGAAGCCGTTGTTACTATTTGCATATTAACTATTTGGAGAGTCAGAAAGTCAGACTTAATAAGGAAAGTCACTACACTACCATTTATAGGTTTACTATCTTGATTAAGGCAGCGTCTGGGATCTTCTCGGACGTAGGTTCGAACCCTCGTCACAGCCCTTGTGGATTTGTTCATGGGGATTTATGTAGTTCTTAGGAGTGCTTGAGTTGTAGTGAATTGGAAATTAGTTTTGTGCCTTTGGGCATCAGAATAGTCATCACAGTGTACTTGTTTGAAGAGTTTGAGAAGGTGGGATCTGTCAGTGGGACATGTTGGGACATGTTGGTGGAGTTCATGTCAGTGGGGCATGTTATAGAGCCTCTATAGCTCCATCTCTTCCCTATATATTACTCTCTCTGTTACTCTGTTTCTCTCTCTCTCACACACTCTCTCTCACACTCTCTCTCTCACACTCTCTCTCACACACACACACACACACACACACACACACACACACACACACACACACACACACACACACACACACATACATACACACACACACACACACACACACACACACACACACACACACACACACTCTCACACTCTCACACACACACACACACACACACACACACACACACACACACACACACACACACACACACACACACACACACACACACACACACACACACACACACTCTCACACACACACACACACACACACACACACACACACACACACACACACACACACACACACACACACACACACACACACACACACACACACTCACACACACACACATGATCTCCCGGAGGGTATCGATTCATTTCTCTCAATGTTTGCGGACGATGCTAAAATTATGAGAAGGATTAAAACAGAAGAGGACTGTTTGAGGCTTCAAGAAGACCTAGACAAGCTGAAGGAATGGTCGAACAAATGGTTGTTAGAGTTTAACCCAACCAAATGTAATGTAATGAAGATAGGTGTAGGGAGCAGGAGGCCAGATACAAGGTATCATCTGGGAGAGGAAATTCTTCAGGAGTCAGAGAAGGAAAAAGACTTGGGGGTTGATATCACGCCAGACCTGTCTCCTGCAGCACATATCAAGCGGATAACATCAGCGGCATATGCCAGGCTGGCCAACATACGAACGGCATTCAGAAACTTGTGTAAAGAATCATTCAGAACTTTGTATACTACATATGTCAGGCCAATCCTGGAGTATGCAGCCCCAGCATGGAGTCCATATCTAGTCAAGGATAAGACTAAACTGGAAAAGGTTCAAAGGTTTGCCACCAGACTAGTACCCGAGCTGAGAGGTATGAGCTACGAGGAGAGACTACGGGAATTAAACCTCACTTCGCTGGAAGACAGAAGAGTTAGGGGGGACATGATCACCACATTCAAGATTCTGAAGGGGATTGATAGGGTAGATAAAGGCAGTCTATTTAACACAAGGGGAACACGCACAAGGGGACACAGGTGGAAACTGAGTGCCCAAATGAGCCACAGAGATATTAGAAAGAACTTTTTTAGTGTCAGAGTGGTTGACAAATGGAATGCATTAGGAAGTGATGTGGTGGAGGCTGACTCCATACACAGTTTCAAGTGTAGATATGACAGAGCCCGATAGGCTCAGGAATCTGTACACCTGTTGATTGACGGTTGAGAGGCGGGACCAAAGAGCCAGAGCTCAACCCCCGCAAACACAACTAGGTGAGTACAACTAGGTGAGTACACACACGCACACACACACACACACACACACAAATACACATATACACACACCATTCAGAGAATTCCCCCCAGTGTTGTCCCCCTCCCTCTCCTCTCCCCCTCCCCCTTCATGTCCCCCCTTCCCCTATTCCCCTTCCCACGTCCCTCCCACCCCAGCCCCAGGGCCATCTGGCACAGTGCCTATCACAGGTTATGAATAATGAGGCGTGGGTTGCCCAGGGTCAGTACACGGGGATGGGGAGATGTGATGGGGCGGGGGGGGGGGGGGGGGGGGTAGGTCAGTGGAGGCAGATAATAGGATCTTTCCTTCTAGTCCTGTTGATGGGGGGGGGAGGGTTATCTACCCCCTCTTCCCCCCTACTCTCTACCTATTCCCCTCCTCTTCCCTATCCACCCCTCATCCCCCATCTTAAGTGACTGGTTCTCCAGATGGACCATGTCGGTGGTGGTGATTGTGGTGGTGGTAGTGGTTGTGGTGGTAGTGGTTGTGGTGGTGGTGGTTGTGGTGGTTCTGGTAGTGGGGGGTTGTGGTAGTTAGGTAATTAGTGTGATCGTGAGGAGACCTTGAAAGGGTGCACCTCCACCATGCTAAGTTCCAGCTTAAGTTCTTAATAAGAGGAGGAACTATGGTAGGTAATTTGGTGCTATAATCGCTCGCTCTGGCCCTCATCTTGTCACCGTGAGGTGAGCGGGAACTCACCTAGTTGTGTTAGCGGGGGTTGAGCTGTGGCTCCTTGGTCCCGCCTCTCAACCGTCAATCAACTGGTGCACAGTGTAACAAACTAGGCTGTTGTAAGAATTATCCAGAGTGGTTTATCGACAAAAGAGAATGGGAAGCTGAGCCGCATGGTGACCTGACCCCCAGGGGAATTCGCGGTGGAAATAACCAACGCTTTGTTCATAGCTGCGTAAAATGAATCATCCTATAGTATTCAGTAATTTAGAGAAAATTAGCCTTTATTCATTTTGCATTAAAATTGTATTGTATAATAGTACTGGATACAATATCAAGAGTATTCTAATTATTGAGTTTAAGTCACCATCAGTGACGTCACGAATCAGATCTAACTTTTGAGGCGGAGTGACCGGCGGTCATAGGTCATCAGGGGTTGACAGGTCTACTATTTCTCAAAGTTTTAATAACCATTTTTGGGGATCGGGAACAGCTCTGCCGTTAGATGTTTGTAATTTAATTCAGTAAAATAATTCAACCAGTCTGGATCAATTAAGTACAACAGAGTTTAATTGTTATAACTTAAACCTTGCTAGTAACTGGGTAGAACTTTGACTAGGCGGAAGGATACAATGTTCTGTCTGGGGGAGACCAGACAAGGAAAAGATCAGTGTGGTCACGGAAGCAGCTGGGATAAGAGGTCAACATCTTACCTCTCCCCAAGAACAGCCCCAACACCTAGAGCTGTGGTCGCCCAAGGTATAGTTGCTATTGTTAAGTATAGAAATAGTCTCATTTGCCATTCAGGTCAAGTAGGGAGTGTTAAAGTGATAGGGAGTGAACACATTTAGATTTTGTTTTAGTTTTCTTTTAATAAATTAAATTTGTTATTAATTTGCATTTTATTGTTTCCATGTGTTTTATGTGTATACTTGTCCTGGTCACGTGGTCCACACGAGGCAGAGTTGCCTTGGGCGCCGATTCTAACATCGAATCGGAATTATCATTACCGTGTAATTTATTCCACACTCAAGGTCATCGTTTATAGTGGGGATCAAGCCCCTAGGTTGATTAATTAGCGTGATCGATCCAGACCTCGATCATTGCTCTTGTATTACTGGTCTGGTGGTGGCAGCAGAGGTGACTCTAGGGTTTTGTTCAGAGCTTAGGTCACGTCATACTGGGTGTAGAATCCTAAGTCGGTCAATCGTCTTAGGACCACGTGGCGTGGAGTTGGCTTTGGTAAAAGTTTTGGAGTCCCTGGGTTTAGAAATAAAAGTAAGAATACGGGTAGAGGGAGTAGAAAGAAGGAAGTAAAGAGAGAGAGGACCCAAACCCGTGTTACAACAGGTTCCTGAGCCTACTGGGCTGTGTGTGTGTGTGTGTGTGTGTGTGTGTGTGTGTGTGTGTGTGTGTGTGTGTGTGTGTGTGTGTGTATATACTCACCTATTTGTGCTTGCGGGGGTTGAGCTTTGGCTCTTTGGTCCCGCCTCTGTGGGACGAAATGGTCCCGCTTTTGTGTGTGTGTGTGTGTGTGTGTGTGTGTGTGTGTGTGTGTGTGTGTGTGTGTGTGTGTGTAGTAGTGTCACCTTGGTGGCACTGGCACCGCTGGTTGCCGCCGGGATCAATAGCAAGGGTGAAGGAGGGGGGGTCCACGCCCCCCAGTTGGCCCAGTACCTCCCCCCCCCTGCATAATAAACACAACCCACCTGTTATGACTCCTCTGGGCACCGCAGTGCCCCCCGAAGACCAGGAACCGGCTACGAGGGTCAGAAATATTCGCAGGGCCATAGGTGATATCGGGACCTGACGGCTGAGTGGACAACTCTCGGGATTCAAGGTCCTGAGGTTCCGGGTTCGATCCCCGGTGGAAACAAATGGGCAGAGTTTCTTTCACCCTGATGTCCCCTGTTCACCTAGCAGTAAATAGGTACCTGGGAGTTAGACAGCTGCTACGGGCTGGGGGTATGTAACAAAAATGAGGCCTGGTCGAGGACCGGGCCGCGGGGACGCTAAGCCCCGAAATCATCTCAAGATAACCTCAAGATAACTATTTACAACGTTAGGTTATCAAGTATTACGTCTAGATCCTTAGATAGAATCTAAGAACCCTAGAATACTTCTAAGACTATAGATCCTTCTAGATAGAGACAGTAATGCGGACTGCAACCCACCACAACCTGTCGGATCAACCAGTACAGTTTGTGCGTTATGGTCCTAAGCGTACACATTACTATGAAAAGTCAGCCCGTTCTCTCGGGTTGTCACCTTACCTTGAGGTTACCTTGAGGTGCTTCCGGGGCTTAGTGTCCCCGCGGCCCGGTCGTCGACCAGGCCTCCTGGTTGCTGGACTGATCAACCAGGCTGTTAGACGCAGGTCTCATGTCACAACGTCATTAAAATGACGTTCTAAATTGCCTGAACGTAACCGCGTACCCATCACTAGAAAAGGTGACAGCCCGTCAACTTTGCAAGACCAATTGATTTATATAGTACGTCATATTTTGTGCGTTGAGGATGTGTCAAAAACCGTGTGGTGCTTGCGTGCAGAGGTGTGGGTGTGTGTGTGTAGGCTTGAGTGCAGAGGTGTGTGTGTGTGTAGGCTTGCGTGCAGAGGTGTGTGTAGGCTTGAGTGCAGAGGTGTGTGTTGTGTGTAGGCTTGCGTGCAGGCTTGCGTGCAGAGGTGTGTGTTGTGTGTAGGCTTGAGTGCAGAGGTGTGTGTGTAGGCTTGAGTGCAGAGGTGTGTGTGTGTGTGTGTAGGCTTGAGTGCAGAGGTGTGTGTGTGTGTGTGTAGGCTTGCGTGCAGAGGTGTGTGTGTGTGTGTGTAGGCTTGCGTGCAGGCTTGCGTGCAGAGGTGTGTGTTGTGTGTAGGCTTGAGTGCAGAGGTGTGTGTGTGTGTGTGTGTAGGCTTGAGTGCAGAGGTGTGTGTGTGTGTGTAGGCTTGCGTGCAGAGGTGTGTGTTGTGTGTAGGCTTGCGTGCAGAGGAGTGTGTGTGCTTGCGTGCAGGAGTCATCACAAGGGTCTGGGGGGTGTGTGTGTTGAGAGGTGAAGGGGGGTATAAGAAATAGACACACTAGGGGGGGGGGAAGAGGGTAAGTAATGACCTCCACAAACTACAACCCGATGTGAACCAAGCCTTCCTTACTTAATTAAACCACGCTTCAATAACCGCTTATAATATCGCCCGCGGCTCTAAATATACGGAACCGCGGCTCTAAATATACGGAACCGCGGCTCTAAATATACGGAACCGCGGCTCACGCGAAGCTCCTTGTCTCAAAAACCCGCGCGGAGCCAAGAACAGAGAGGGAAGAACACGGTGTTCTCCGCCAGACGAGAACATGGTCTTATCACCAGTCTTATCACCGGCTGGTTAAGTGATAGGCAACTCTTCCAATCATGAATTGATTGATGAAGATTGTGGTACATATCTGTACTTTATTAGGCCCTTAAATCGCGCATATTAGGCCTTGGATTTTTTTATTTAGGCCTAGAAAACGTTAGGCCTAAGATGGTGATCAGGTTATCGCAGGTTTTGTAATGTTTTTGTATAAAAAGTACAAAATCTGGATTTTTTTTTTGGTAATATTTTGTACATGAACGCGATAATCACTAAAGATACTCTGCTTATATATATATATATATATATATATATATATATATATATATATATATATATATATATATATATATATAACTGGGAATTATCCTCGGCTACCATAATCTTTTGTCCGGTCGTGATGGTCGAGTGGTTAAGGGGTCCTGTACACCAGTGGCAGAGTGCTTCTGGCAGTATGGGTTCGAGTCACTTCTGGGGTGTGAGTTTTCAGTTGCATATATGCCTGGGGACCATTCAAGCTTGTTCGCATATATATATATATATATATATATATATATATATATATATATATATATATATATATATATATATATATATATATATATATATATATATATATATATATATACACGTTTGCATCTGTGACTAATTTGCCCTTAACTAACACAATATTAAACGTACCAAAAAAAATAGCTAGCTCCATTTCCCCGAGCCCATTATGTGCTTGTTCAAACCTTTTCCATCCCTGCCTACAGGATGGGGGGGGGGGGAGGGAGTGCATGCTAAATGAACTAAAGTAAACAACAACAGAAAATTCCTACAAACTTATTTTCACAAACACCTAATTGAACTGATGTCCTCATCAGTTCATCATTGAAAGAGTACAAATACACGTGTTTTTTTTTTTGGATCAAAATCTTGGCACTCGAGAGATGCATCTCATCTACATTTCATCTACATTTCATCTACATTCTATCTACATTCCATCTACATTTGAGTTTTCAAGAGGGACTTCTCTCATATCAGTGTTTACAGGACCTTGAACACGTGACAGAATGGTTTGAAAAATGCCTTGGGACCAATTTTTAGGCCATTTTTTTTTTTTAGAGGCCTGGTCAGAGACCGGGCCGCGGGGACCTTGACCACCCTAAATCACCGCAAGGTAACCGCAAGATATCCGCAAGGAGGTTACTCCATCAATTTGAAAGACCTGACCCTTATCAACACCTTTTAAATATGCGAGGCATTGCTAAGATGCGTGTGTGTGTGTGTGTGTTCCAGGAGAAGGCTTCGTACACACTTACAAAGGGAACCTGATCAACCAGGCTGTGAGACCTATGCCGTACTGCGAGCAGCCGCGCCCAACAGTCTGGTTGATAACAGGGACCACCTATCCACGCTGTAATTTACATCTAAGGTTAAGATTATTCTGACAAGAGATGGTTAATGAGGGTTTGTCTTTAATAGGCTGCGGAGCTGGCCAAGTGAACGCAGGCACCCGCGGGCACCCGCAGGTACCCGCAGACACATGCAGGCACCCGCAGACACATGCAGGCACCCGCAGACACATGCAGGCACCCGCAGACACATGCAGGCACCCGCAGACACATGCAGGCACCCGCAGACACATGCAGGCACCCGCAGACACATGCAGGCACCCGCAGACACATGCAGGCACCCGCAGACACATGCAGGCACCCGCAGACACATGCAGGCACCCGCAGACACATGCAGGCACCCGCAGACACATGCAGGCACCCGCAGACACATGCAGGCACCCGCAGACACATGCAGGCACCCGCAGACACATGCAGGCACCCGCAGACACATGCAGGCACCCGCAGACACATGCAGGCACCCGCAGACACATGCACAGGCATCCGCAGGCACCCCCAGGCACCCTCAGACACCCTCAGACACCCGCAGACACCCCACAGGCACCCGCACACGCATCCGCAGGCACCCGCAGACACCCGCAGATAATATCTGCTGGTAATATCCGCCCAATATTGCAGCAAATGATAGCATTCCCCCTAGCCGCTCGCGAGGAAGATGTGGCCTAGTGTGGCACAGTGTGCGGTGTGGCCTAGTGTGGCAGGGTGTGCTGTGTGGCAGGGTGTGCTGTGTGGCAGGGTGTGCTGTGTGGCCTAGTGTGCCTTGCTGTGTCGCACCACCCGGCCTAGGAAGCTGAGAGTGAGATGATCTGAGCGGTTCTGTGGGTGCTCCACTGGGCGTTACGATGGAAGGCGTCACCCTTATGGGGGGATGATGAGGTGATGGTGAGGAGGGGGAGGGTGTATGGGGGGATGATGAGGTGATGTTGAGGGGGGGGAGGGGTGTATGGGGGTGAATTAGGGGGTGGTGATGAGCGGCCTTTACTACTGTGCTTGTCACCTCCTCCGACAATGACAAACATGTTTTCGACAGAACTTAATAGCAGGAAGCCGTTGTCGAAGATGGCTGAGAGAAACGAGAGGGTCTGCCTACCTAGTGTAGATTCCGGGGATCAACGTCCCTGCGGCCCGGTCTCCGACTAGGCCTCCCGGTTGCTGGACTGGACAACCAGGCTGTTGGACGCGGCTGCTCGCTGCCTGATGTATGAGTCACAGCCTGGATGATCAGGTATTCTTTGGAGGTGTTTGTCAAGTTCTCTCTTGAACACTGTGAGGGGTCAGCCAGTTATGCCCCTTATGTGTAGTGGAAGCGTGTTGAACAGTCTCGGGCCTCTGATGTTGATAGTTCTCTCTTGAACACTGTGAGGGGTCGGCCAGTTATGTCCCTTATGTGTAGTGGAAGCGTGTTGAACAGTCTCGGGCCTCTGATGTTGATAGTTCTCCTTTGAACACTGTGAGGGGTCGGCCAGTTATGTCCCTTATGTGTAGTGGAAGCGTGTTGAACAGTCTTGGGCCTCTGATGTTGATAGTTCTCTCTTGAACACTGTGAGGGGTCGGCCAGTTATGTCCCTTATGTGTAGTGGAAGCGTGTTGAACAGTCTCGGGAATCTGATGTTGATAGTTCTCTCTTGAACACTGTGAGGGGTCGGCCAGTTATGTCCCTTATGTGTAGTGGAAGCGTGTTGAACAGTCTTGGGCCTCTGATGTTGATAGTTCTCTCTTGAACACTGTGAGGGGTCGGCCAGTTATGTCCCTTATGTGTAGTGGAAGCGTGTTGAACAGTCTCGGGCCTCTGATGTTGATAGTTCTCTCTTGAACACTGTGAGGGGTCGGCCAGTTATGTCCCTTATGTGTAGTGGAAGCGTGTTGAACAGTCTTGGGCCTCTGATGTTGATAGTTCTCTCTTGAACACTGTGAGGGGTCGGCCAGTTATGTCCCTTATGTGTAGTGGAAGCGTGTTGAACAGTCTCGGGCCTCTGATGTTGATAGTTCTCTCTTGAACACTGTGAGGGGTCGGCCAGTTATGTCCCTTATGTGTAGCGGAAGCGTGTTGAACAGTCTCGGGCCTCTGATGTTGATAGTTCTCTCTTGAACACTGTGAGGGGTCTGCCAGTTATGCCCCTTATGTGTAGTGGAAGCGTGTTGAACAGTCTCGGGCCTCTGATGTTGATAGTTCTCTCTTGAACACTGTGAGGGGTCGGCCAGTTATGTCCCTTATGTGTAGTGGAAGCGTGTTGAACAGTCTCGGGCCTCTGATGTTGATAGTTCTCTCTTGAACACTGTGAGGGGTCGGCCAGTTATGTCCCTTATGTGTAGTGGAAGCGTGTTGAACAGTCTCGGGCCTCTGATGTTGATAGTTCTCTCTTGAACACTGTGAGGGGTCGGTCAGTTATGTCCCTTATGTGTAGTGGAAGCGTGTTGAACAGTCTCGGGCCTCTGATGTTGATAGTTCTCTCTTGAACACTGTGAGGGGTCGGCCAGTTATGTTCCGTATGTGTAGTGGAAGCGTGTTGAACAGTCTCGGGCCTCTGATGTTGATAGTTCTCTCTTGAACACTGTGAGGGGTCGGCCAGTTATGTCCCTTATGTGTAGTGGAAGCGTGTTGAACAGTCTCGGGCCTCTGATGTTGATAGTTCTCTCTTGAACACTGTGAGGGGTCGGCCAGTTATGTCCCTTATGTGTAGTGGAAGCGTGTTGAACAGTCTCGGGCCTCTGATGTTGATAGTTCTCCTTTGAACACTGTGAGGGGTCGGCCAGTTATGTCCCTTATGTGTAGTGGAAGCGTGTTGAACAGTCTTGGGCCTCTGATGTTGATAGTTCTCTCTTGAACACTGTGAGGGGTCGGCCAGTTATGTCCCTTATGTGTAGTGGAAGCGTGTTGAACAGTCTCGGGCCTCTGATGTTGATAGTTCTCTCTTGAACACTGTGAGGGGTCGGCCAGTTATGTCCCTTATGTGTAGTGGAAGCGTGTTGAACAGTCTTGGGCCTCTGATGTTGATAGTTCTCTCTTGAACACTGTGAGGGGTCGGCCAGTTATGTCCCTTATGTGTAGTGGAAGCGTGTTGAACAGTCTCGGGCCTCTGATGTTGATAGTTCTCTCTTGAACACTGTGAGGGGTCGGCCAGTTATGTCCCTTATGTGTAGTGGAAGCGTGTTGAACAGTCTTGGGCCTCTGATGTTGATAGTTCTCTCTTGAACACTGTGAGGGGTCGGCCAGTTATGTCCCTTATGTGTAGTGGAAGCGTGTTGAACAGTCTCGGGCCTCTGATGTTGATAGTTCTCTCTTGAACACTGTGAGGGGTCGGCCAGTTATGTCCCTTATGTGTAGCGGAAGCGTGTTGAACAGTCTCGGGCCTCTGATGTTGATAGTTCTCTCTTGAACACTGTGAGGGGTCGGCCAGTTATGCCCCTTATGTGTAGTGGAAGCGTGTTGAACAGTCTCGGGCCTCTGATGTTGATAGTTCTCTCTTGAACACTGTGAGGGGTCGGCCAGTTATGTCCCTTATGTGTAGTGGAAGCGTGTTGAACAGTCTCGGGCCTCTGATGTTGATAGTTCTCTCTTGAACACTGTGAGGGGTCGGCCAGTTATGTCCCTTATGTGTAGTGGAAGCGTGTTGAACAGTCTCGGGCCTCTGATGTTGATAGTTCTCTCTTGAACACTGTGAGGGGTCGGTCAGTTATGTCCCTTATGTGTAGTGGAAGCGTGTTGATCAGTCTCGGGCCTCTGATGTTGATAGTTCTCTCTTGAACACTGTGAGGGGTCGGCCAGTTATGTTCCGTATGTGTAGTGGAAGCGTGTTGAACAGTCTCGGGCCTCTGATGTTGATAGTTCTCTCTTGAACACTGTGAGGGGTCGGCCAGTTATGTCCCTTATGTGTAGTGGAAGCGTGTTGAACAGTCTCGGGCCTCTGATGTTGATAGTTCTCTCTTGAACACTGTGAGGGGTCGGTCAGTTATGTCCCTTATGTGTAGTGGAAGCGTGTTGAACAGTCTCGGGCCTCTGATGTTGATAGTTCTCTCCTGAACACTGTGAGGGGTCGGCCAGTTATGCCCCTTATGTGTAGTGGAAGCGTGTTGAACAGTCTCGGGCCTCTGATGTTGATAGTTCTCTCTTGAACACTGTGAGGGGTCGGCCAGTTATGCCCCTTATGTGTAGTGGAAGCATGTTGAACAGTCTCGGGCCTCTGATGTTGATAGTTCTCTCTTGAACACTGTGAGGGGTCGGCCAGTTATGTCCCTTATGTGTTGTGGAAGCGTGTTGAACAGTCTCGGGCCTCTGATGTTGATAGAGTTCTCTCTCAGAGTACCTGTTGCACCTCTGCTCTTCAACGGGGGTATTCTGCACATCCTGCCGTGCCTCTGGATACAGAGAGGTGAGGATAGGAAACACTGACTTTTGATCAACTAGGCTGTGATTTATACAAACAAATTACTCTGTTTTGATCCTCGCGTGCACTCCTTTGGCTCTTCCCTTTCCAGCCCTACCCTTCCCTTCCCTGCCCTTCCCTTCCCTTCCCTTCCCTGCCCTGCCCTTCCCTTCCCTTCCCTTCCCTTCCCTTCCCTTCCCTTCACACAACAACTGGAGGCCAGGCCATCCGGCCAGCAGCCAGCGTGCTAAAATAACGTGTGCATTGCCAGCTATGAATATTTTACACCGGGTGAAATACAGTGGCATTTGCACTTATTGTATAGTAATGGTCAATAACAGGCGGCGGGTGATGTATGTCTCCTGCTCTTTCAGCCCGCCTCTGTGGCCTGTGTCGACCTGTGTTGGGGCCTGTGTTGACCTGTGTTGGGGCCTGTGTTGACCTGTGTTGGGGCCTGTGTTGACCTGTGTTGGGCTGTGGGGCCTGTGTTGACCTGTGTTGGGCTGTGGGGCCTGTGTTGACCTGTGTTGGGTTGTGGGGCCTGTGTTGGGCTGTGGGGGCCTGTGTTGGGCTGTGGGGCCTGTGTTGAGCTGTGTTGGGCTGTGGGGCCTGTGTTGACCTGTGTTGGGGGATGGGCAGTGTCACCACTGGTGTGAGATGGGGGTGGGGTGGGCGGTGACACCCAGAACCTGCTTGATGGGGTTCTGGGAGTTCTACTACTCCCCCAAGCCCGGCCCGAGGCCAGGCTTGATTTGTGAGAGCTTGGTCCACCAGGCTGTTGCTTGGAGCGGTTCGAAGGACTACATACCCACCACAGCTCCGTCTGGCACTTCTTGAAGATTTGCTTCGGTTCTTATCCTATTTCCTCTCTTCTCGCTAGTCTCTTTTTCCCACTCCCTGCACTGTTCTCTTCCTTCACATGCACACTTCACTTATCCATACATGGTTCTTCCCCTCTTTCTTGAATTCCTCTTTTCTCCTTCCTTCCCTATTCTGTTCCCCTTCCTGGTGTCACTGTTCACTCGCTCTCTCTTCGTACCAATCATCTCTGTGATTGGTTTCTCTTCTCACTTGCCTTTCTTTCCACTTATTCTGTCTCTCCTTTCCCATTCATCTAATCCAATTTCCCTTTCCCCCCATTCCCCTTGATTCTTGAGATGATTCCTTGAGCCCTTCTCCCCTCTCTTTATCCCCCCTCTCTCCCCTCTCTTTATCCCCCCCCCTCTCCCCTCTCTTTATCCCCCCCTCTCTCTCTCCCCTCTCTTTATCCCCCCCTCTCTCTCTCCCCATCCCCTCTCCCCCCCTCTCCCCGTCGGGTCTCTCCCTGCTGACCGCTGGTTCGGTTTGCAGGAGGGTCACGTCTTGGCGTCATTAGGCTCGTAGACTTGCCAGGGTAAAGTACAATTAGGAAATATTGAGCACTGCGTCTGGGGAGAGAAGAGGGAGGGGGGGGGGTGGATGAGACGTGGGGGGATTGGGGGCGGGAGTGAGAGGGGTGGGGAAAGACAGGCTAAGCCTTCCGGAATAAAATACACACCTGTATTTATACAACCATTAAACATCAAACTGCAGCACCAAGCCATCAGGGTATTGAACACCATCGAAATGTTAGAGGTCCCAATGTTAGAAAGATTGCTCCAAGATGAGACGCCCCGCTCCCACAGCTGGTGGCCCAAGATGAGACGCCCCGCTCCCACAGCTGGTGGCCCAAGATGAGACGCCCCGCTCCCACAGCTGGTGGCCCAAGATGAGACGCCCCGCTCCCACAGCTGGTGGCCCAAGATGAGACGCCCCGCTCCCACAGCTGTTGGCCCAAGATGAGACGCCCCACTCCCACACCTGGTGGCCCAAGATGAGACGCCCCGCTCCCACAGCTGGTGGCCCAAGATGAGACGCCCCACTCCCACAGCTGGTGGCCCAAGATGAGACGCCCCACTCCCACAGCTGGTGGCTCAAGATGAGACGCCCCGCTCCCACAGCTGGTGGCCCAAGATGAGACGCCCCACTCCTACAGCTGGTGGCCCAAGATGAGACGCCCCGCTCCCACAGCTGGTGTCCCAAGATGAGACGCCCCACTCCCACAGCTGGTGGCCCAAGATGAGACGCCCCACTCCCACAGCTGGTGGCCCAAGATGAGACGCCCCGCTCCCACAGCTGGTGGCCCAAGATGAGACGCCCCACTCCCACAGCTGGTGGCCCAAGATGAGACGCCCCGCTCCCACAGCTGGTGTCCCAAGATGAGACGCCCCACTCCCACAGCTGGTGGCCCAAGATGAGACGCCCCACTCCCACAGCTGGTGGCCCAAGATGAGACGCCCCGCTCCCACAGCTGGTGACCCAAGATGAGACGCCCCACTCCCACAGCTAGTGGCCCAAGATGAGACGCCCCGCTCCCACAGCTGGTGGCCCAAGATGAGACGCCCCGCTCCCACAGCTGGTGGCCCAAGATGAGACGCCCCGCTCCCACAGCTGGTGGCCCAAGATGAGACGCCCAATCCCACAGCTGGTGGCCCAAGATGAGACGCCCCACTCCCACAGCTGGTGGCCCAAGATGAGACGCCCCACTCCCACAGCTAGTGGCCCAAGATGAGACGCCCCGCTCCCACTGCTGGTGGCCCAAGATGAGACGCCCCACTCCCACAGCTGGTGGCCCAAGTGCTTGGAACGCATATATGGGCGTGCATGTATCCGCGTGGTGATCGTGCCAGAGAACTGCCAGAAAGTTAAGAGAGAGCGCCGTGATGTCACACACATGTCCGTAGGCGAAGAGCATGTCAGAGGAAATGAGAACACAGACGATGGCATCGTCACAGTGCCTCCCAGTGCCATCAGAAGTGGCACTCGAGCGAGCGGATATAGCTGGGGGTGTGGGGGGTAGGTGGTGGGGGTGAAGGCGCTGCACATCGAACTCCTGCACCCTTCACTTCAGACAAGAAAAGGCTTCGGAAACAATCTCAAATTCGTGTCAGGTGATTTGGCAAGACTTTGACCTGTGTTGATGTGAGCGGGGCGACGCGACCTCAAACGACGCCGACACCAACGCCGTCTTGGGCCCCACACACACAAATATTGTCTTGGGAGGTTATTGGGGTTGATAGCGGCGATTGGGGGAGGGTGTGCGTGTGCGTGTGCGCGCGTGCGTGCTACCAGTACACAGCCTCCAGTACAAGGTTCAGTCTCCACTCTCAGTACACACACCTCCACCTTTAGCGGCGCATGTCGACCGCTGGAACACAGTGACCTTTGGAGTTAGAACGTGTCCCTGTTAATGTAATCCTTACGTGTGTGTGGAGAGGTAATGAGTGAGGGGGTGGGGTGGGGTGGGGGGTGAAGGGGGAGTATTCCAGACTGGGAAGTCCTGTAAGGCTTGCCCCCACCCCCCCTCAAACTGGACCACCCTTATGCACCCCTCCTCCTCCTCCACCCTCACACACACACCCTCCTCCTCCACCCTCTTCTGCCTTCTAGAGCTGTAGTAAGCCAGGAGTGTTGTGGGCGTGGTGTTGTGGGCGTGGTGTTGGGGGCGTGGTGTTGTGGGCGTGGTGTTGTGGGCGTGGTGTTGTGGACGTGGTGTAGTGGGCGTGGTGTTGTGGGCGTGGTGTTGTGGGCGTGGTGTTGTGGGCGTGGTGTAGTGGGCGTGGTGTTGTGGGCGTGGTGTTGTGGGCGTGGTGTAGTGGGCGTGGTGTTGTGGGCGTGGTGTTGTGGGCGTGGTGTAGTGGGCGTGGTGTTGTGGGCGTGGTGTAGTGGGCGTGGTGTTGTGGGCGTGGTGTTGTGGGTGTGGTGTTGGGGGAGTAGTTATCTTCAATTAGTGGGGCGCCTTGTGGCCCGCCTCCACCCGGTGTGTTGTGGTGGCCCACCCTCTTAACCCCGCCCACTAAAGCCACACCCACCCTCTGAACCCCGCCCACTAAAGCCACACCCACCCTCTGAACCCCGCCCACTAAAGCCACACCCACCCTCTGAACCCCGCCCACTAAAGCCACACCCACCCTCTGAACCCCGCCCACTAAAGCCACACCCACCCTCTTAACCCCGCCCACTAAAGCTACACCCACCCACGCCCACAAAGCCCACTCCAACCCACTCCATCAGTTCAATCCCCTCGCCCCACCACCCATTATCACCCACTCAAAGTGCCCGTCATGTGATCTCGTGTATTACCCGCGTCAATACAGAACTACAAGGATGTAGTACCCACGTCAATACAGTAACTACAAGGATGTAGTACCCGCGTCAATACAGTAACTACAAGGATGTAGGGCCCGCGTCAATACAGTAACTACAAGGATGTAGTACCCATGTCAATACAGTAACTACAAGGATGTAGTACCCACGTCAATACAGTAACTACAAGGATGTAGTACCCACGTCAATACAGTAACTACAAGGATGTAGTACTCACGTCAATACAGTAACTACAAGGATGTAGGACCCGCGTCAATACAGTAACTACAAGGATGTAGTACTCACGTCAATACAGTAACTACAAGGATGTAGTACTCACGTCAATACAGTAACTACAAGGATGTAGTACCCACGTCAATACAGTAACTACAGAGGATGTAGTACTCACATCAATACAGTAACTACAGAGGATGTAGTACTCACGTCAATACAGTAACTACAAGGATGTAGGGCCCGCGTCAATACAGTAACTACAGAGGATGTAGTACTCACGTCAATACAGTAACTACAAGGATGTAGTACCCGCGTCAATACAGTAACTACAAGGATGTAGGACCCACGTCAATACAGTAACTACAAGGATGTAGGACCCACGTCAATACAGTAACTACAAGGATGTAGGACCCACGTCAATACAGTAACTACAAGGATGTAGTACCCACGTCAATACAGTAACTACAAGGATGTAGTACCCACGTCAATACAGTAACTACAAGGATGTAGTACCCACGTCAATACAGTAACTACAAGGATGTAGTACCCACGTCAATACAGTAACTACAAGGATGTAGGACCCACGTCAATACAGTAACTACAAGGATGTAGGGCCCACGTCAATACAGTAACTACAAGGATGTAGTACCCACGTCAATACAGTAACTACAAGGATGTAGGGCCCGCGTCAATACAGTAACTACAGAGGATGTAGTACCCATGTCAATACAGTAACTACAAGGATGTAGGGCCCGCGTCAATACAGTAACTACAGAGGATGTAGTACCCACGTCAATACAGTAACTACAAGGATGTAGGGCCCGCGTCAATACAGTAACTACAGAGGATGTAGTACTCACGTCAATACAGTAACTACAAGGATGTAGGACCCACGTCAATACAGTAACTACAAGGATGTAGGGCCCGCGTCAATACAGTAACTACAAGGATGTAGGGCCCGCGTCAATACAGTAACTACAAGGATGTAGTACCCACGTCAATACAGTAACTACAAGGATGTAGTACTCACGTCAATACAGTAACTACAAGGATGTAGTACCCACGTCAATACAGTAACTACAGATGATGTAGGACCCACGTCAATACAGTAACTACAGAGGATGTAGGGCCCGCGTCAATACAGTAACTACAAGGATGTAGTACCCACGTCAATACAGTAACTACAAGGATGTAGTACCCACGTCAATACAGTAACTACAAGGATGTAGGACCCACGTCAATACAGTAACTACAAGGATGTAGGGCCCGCGTCAATACAGTAACTACAAGGATGTAGTACCCACGTCAATACAGTAACTACAAGGATGTAGGACCCACGTCAATACAGTAACTACAGAGGATGTAGGACCCGCGTCAATACAGTAACTACAAGGATGTAGGGCCCGCGTCAATACAGTAACTACAAGGATGTAGGGCCCGCGTCAATACAGTAACTACAGAGGATGTAGGACCCGCGTCAATACAGTAATTACAGAGGATGTTTGAAGTCATGTCAATACACTAATTACATCTGCATACTGCCTGTGTATCCTGTCTGTGACCTGTGTTTCGGTAATTGTGTGTGTACTCGTCTAGTTGTGCTTGCGGGGGTTGAGCTCTGGCTCTTTGGCCCCGCCTCTCAACCGTCAATCAACTAGTGTACAGGTTCCTGAGCCTACTGGGCTCTATCATATCATGTCTGTCTTCCAGTGAAAGTAGGCTTAATTCCAGTAGTTTTTCCTCGTAACTCATACCTCTCAGCTCTGGGACTAGTCTGGTGGCATACCTCTGAATTTGATCTAACTTTGTATTGTGTTTGACAAGGTATGAACTCGAGGCTGGAGCTGCATACGCCATGATTGGTCTGACATATATGGTTCTTAATAATTCCATACACAAGTTTCTAAAGGCACGACATTCACTTCCCCCTTCAGAGCAGGAGAGATTGCTGAAATAGAGGGAAGACAGAGAACATATACGGCACGCATAGACGAGATAAAACACCTAAATTATTGGGATCGTCTCAAAGCTCTCCAAATGTACTCTAGAAAGGAGACGAGAGAGATACCAAAAAATATACACATGGAAAATACTGGAGGGCCAGGTCCCCAATCTGCACAGTAAAATAACAACGTACTGGAGTGAACGATATGGAAGAAAATGTAGAATAGAACCAGTAAAGAGCAGAGGTGCCATAGGCACAATCAGAGAACACTTGTATAAACATCAGAGGTCCGCGGTTGTTCAACGTTCTCCCAGCGAGCATCAGAAATATTGCAGGAACAACCGTGGACATCTTCAAGAGAAAACTAGATTGTTTCCTTCAAGGAGTGCCGGACCAACCGGGCTGTGGTGGGTATGTGGGCCTGCAGGCCGCTCCAAGCAACAGCCTGGTGGACCAAACTCTCACAAGTCAAGTCTGGCCTCGGGCCGGGCTTGGGGAGTAGAAGAACTCCCAGAACCCCATCAACTAGGTATCAACCAGGTAGTGGAAGCGTGTTGAACAGTCTCGGACCTCTGATGTTGATAATTCTCTCTTGAACTCTGTGAGGGGTCGGCCAGTTACGTCCCTTATGTGTAGTGGAAGCGTGTTGAACAGTCTCGGGCCTCTGATGTTGATAGTTCTCTCTTGAACACTGTGAGGGGTCGGCCAGTTATGTCCCTTATGTGTAGTGGAAGCGTGTTGAACAGTCTCGGGCCTCTGATGTTGATAGTTCTCTCTTGAACACTGTGAGGGGTCGGCCAGTTATGCCCCTTATGTGTAGTGGAAGCGTGTTGAACAGTCTCGGGCCTCTGATGTTGATAGCGTTCTCTCTCAGAGTACCTGTTGCACCTCTGCTCTTCAACGGGGGTATTCTGCACATCCTGCCATGCCTCCTGTTTCTGACTGATTGACCCTTCATCCTCCCTATTTCAAGAATCCTCGTTCCAAAAATGGAATTTCAAGGGGGAACTGCGTCATTTGTATGCCAATGTAATTAAAAAGTTGAACGATGCTGCCCTTCACCCTCTCTTCCCTACCTCCCTCCCACCATCTCTCGCCAAACCTTGTGGTTGTTTAACCCTTCTTTCAATCTTCCTCCTCTGCTTCCTGTATGCACAGAGAAGTTTTCGTCCAGGATCTGAAAAAAACTGGTTTAGTCACCGGTCATTATTTCCTACCCGTTTTCTTTTATTTTGTACTGTTTTCTGTTGAACTGTTCAGAGGAGCGTGATATCGGCCCTGATGAACAAATAACAGGAGAGAGGAGCGTGATATCGACCCTGTTGAACATAAAACAGGAGAGAGGAGCATGATAGCGGCCGGCACTGTTATCAGCGTTATCCAGGGACAGGTTATCAAGAGCTGCGGGTTATAATGCGGAATTTATTTTACTTGTAGATGGGACCAGTGGCGTGTAATTTCGTGGATTTTTGAAGACTTATTTTGCATGCAAGTGTAATTATCTTGTAATTTATAGTGACGGGTATGTTGCTGCTGCTGCTGTTGTTGTTGCTGTTGCTGTTGTTGCTGCTGCTG